>NC_066618.1:287707386-287832657 GCF_025201925.1 Gopherus flavomarginatus
ATGTAAAACTTATAAACAAGTTAATTGACTTTGTTCTTGATGTAAACACTATGCTAGCCTTAAGCTGTAATTGATACAATGTAAGCAAACAGACCCCCACCTTCTGTTATTTCGGTGCGGGGAGTCTCATATGAATTAACACACACCCCGAAAGCGGTGGAGACAGTAAATTAAAATATGGTTAAGATATGGAATGTATGTTGATGAATGCTTGATGTGCATGAATGGTTAGGGAAGTGCCAGCCTAGAAAGGGAGAATCCATCGGCTGAAGAATGTGTCAAGTGGACCACCAGACAACCCCCAGAGGGTAAACTGGGATCCACTCCATCACCTGGAAGGATGAGAAACACAAACGTTGGACAGTGTGAAGCCACCAGGAATGTGCCACTTTAGACAATGTGGAGCCACCAGGAATGTGCCATCTGCTGATTGAGTCAGCAACAGCAGGATGAACAGCTCCCATAGACTAACATAGGAATTAATTCCTATAAGAATGAACTCCAAAGACTGAGGATTTTGAGTCTCCGGTTCTGCTGCCAACCTCCAGGAGCATCAGGTGCATCTGACACAGACTCGGCTCCATCCTCATGACCAAGATACCTGGCATGAGCAACTTCTAGGCTGGTAACTATAACACCTATACAGAACTTGAATGAATGATTGTGTGTGTGTGTGTGTGTGTGTGTGTGTGTGTGTGTGTATGAGGAATAAGTAGTGATAGGAAAAGGAGTTGAACAATGTTGTTTGCTTTATTATTATATTTACAATAAATGTGGCATCTTTGCCTTATCCCTCTTAATAAGATACTGCTGGTTTTTATTCTGTTAGTATAACAAGAGTACAACCACTTTCTCCATTTCTGTTTTAGTACGTTATCTCTTTCTTCTATTTATCCCTCTTCCCTTTCCCCCTGAACATGCATCTCTACCATCTGATCCTTTTTTCCTCCCCAAGCCCTGCACATGCTTGCCTGTTACCTAGTCCTCTTTTCCCCTGCACATGCTTCAATGCCCCTTGGTTTCTTTCTCATTGGACACACTGTCTATCCACCTGGATCTCTTCTCCCGCTGCTCCTACTGCCTGGCTGCTTTGTTCCGTTCCCTGCAGTGACTGACCACACCAGTTCCTGAGAGTAACTTCTCTTGTTCCTATGTAGTAACTGTTCATAGCAGAGGCAGCTAGTTTGGCTTTTCTTCCTTCTATCCAAGTGCTTTTACAGGCCTCCATGCTCTCATTTGCGATGAAAACAGAGACACATAAAAGCAGATGGAAACCCTTCAGATGCAGCACCATGTAACCAGCCAGCTCTTTACAAACCACCATTAAGTTTCCACAGACCAACATCAGAGGGGTAGCCGTGTTAGTCTGGATCTGTAAAAGCAGCAAAGAAACTGGACAGTCGCTACGGAAAAGGATAAACGGACACAAATCAGATATTAGGAATGGTAATATACAAAAACCTGTAGGAGAACAGTTCAACCTCCCAGGCCACACTATAGCAGACCTTAAGGTGGCCATCCTGCAGCAAAAAAACTTCAGGACCAGACTTCAAAGAGAAACTGCTGAGCTTCAGTTCATCTGCAAATTTGACACCATCAGCTCAGGATTAAACAAAGACTGTGAATGGCTTGCCAATTACAAAACCAGTTTCTCCTCCCTTGGTTTTCACACCTCAACTGCTAGAACAGGGCCTCATCCTCCCTGATTGAACTACCTCATTATCTCTAGCTTGCCTGCATATATATATCTGCCCCTGGAAATTTCCACTACATGCATCTGACGAAGTGGGTATTCACCCACGAAAGCTCATGCTCCAAAACGTCTGTTCGTCTATAAGGTGCCACAGGATTCTTTGCTGCTTTCACAGACCAACAGTAGTCTACAAGTTACCCAGTGGAAACTGCTAACCAACTGGAATTCTTTAGTGTTCAGTTGGTAAATAATTACTCAGATTGTGTCCCTTCAATACACTATACCGCTTTTATATAAGTATTTTCTTACAAACAGCATTTCAATATGCTTAACAGAATTACAAATGACAAGCCCCTCCAGACAAAATATAGGCTTGTTATGGGTTAACCCACATTTAAGCTGGTGGGTGTAAGACTGCCTCTCATTTAGGATAAATGTAAGAAGCAGTTGAGGTCTGTAATAGAGTCAGCTGCTTTCTGAACACTCCCTGATGGCCAGCAGCAGCTCTGCAGCACCCTGTTTTTGTGTGATTTCCTCAGGGCTCTGTAATGAACCTCACAACACCCTGGTTCTTATGGTCTAGGAACCTTCTGCTCACTGCTGCTGTTCTGCAGTCTCTGCCACAGCTTTTTCTCTATTTCTTCCAGCTTTTTTATTTTAAGAAACCAGCTGCCCTCTACCAGGCCCCATAGCAAGGCAGTTAACAAGGCACAAGTAGGCTGGACCTGCTCTGTGTAAAAGGGCCCAGTCCACTCTATAACAAACTCATTTACGGAACAGATAGATAATACAATAGGGGCCTCTGCCCAAAACACAGGCATATGCAAAGCTGGAATATGAGTTGGGCCATACAGCCTGAGGGGTTCCACTATGATCTGGTAACATACTCGGACAGGGGATGCATTTGCTTATACATGTGTGTATGTGAGAGAGAAACTCAGAAGCAGCAGAAATCCAAGGAGACAGCTAGAATGAGCACTGGGTCCAGGGAGCTGTGAAAAAACCCCAAGAGAGCCTTTTTTTCAGAATACTAGCTGGAAAGAGGCTTGGAATTGTTAGCAAAGAAAACCAGTCTTATTTGATTCCTACTGTGTTCAGGGAAACAAGACTTTGTGCATTCTTTGTAAATAGTATATGCTGTGAACAATGATCATATAATGACACTTTATGGTGAAAAACTTTTAGCAACTCTGGAGTGCAATATAGAAATTGTTTTTTCTTTCTTTAAAAAAATAAATAAGAACAGATGACCATGAAAATTCTATATAACTACTAAGAACAGGAATTGAATAAGGAGTTCTCCTATAACCCCCTTGGAAACGGGATTCAGGTGCCATGCAGGATAAACCAGAGAGATTCATACCTTACATGGACCTCTCACTCTTGCCACTGCTGTTGAACACACTGAGGTCATTTGCTCTGATCTACAGGCTTACCTTTATGAGCTAATAGAATGGAGTCAGGGAGTACTAGGTGACACTGAATAAATTCCTAAATCTGTAAGTGGCACTTTGTAATTACATCTGTGCAATGTCTTCCTTAGAGTGAGCTGTTGCCTGCCAGCAAAACACAAAGCCAGCTTTGTCCTTCAAGTAGCACTGGAGGTGCTATAACATATTAAGTCTTCATAACGTCTGTAATTGAAGGCTTTTGATTTCCACCCCAAAAGCTAAGTTAGCAGGAGTGTACAAAAAAACAGTACTTACCAAAGAGAGCTATCTTGTTAGGAAATATATACTTACCTGTAGGGGACTAGCGAATTAAATGTGTGAGAGATGATCTCCAGGGTAAGGAAAAAGAAGTGGTTACATAAAAGGGATCACTTGTCCTCTCCCTACATATTTGAGAATTATAAGGGAGCTTCCCGCATGAGGCAGACGACAAACAAAATAAACTCTAGGGCGTAAAAATCTAGCGTTAGAAAACAGTGAGTAGACTGATGATGTTCAAAGACAGACCAGTCAACATGACAACTTATCTTTTTATTAAGTCTTGTCTTAATAGTGACCTGAAGACACAGGGCCTGACTCTCAATGGCCTCACACACTGTGTACTTATGTCCCTTTGTGCAAAGGGAGTATGAAATGCTAACGTGGGTTTAAAGGAAAGGGGATTCTGACATAACATATTTTACACCCAGCTTTGCACTCCCTTTGCACAGAAGTAAATGAGTGAACAAGGCTGTTGAGAATCAGGACCCCCAAGTGCTCTCCTGTGTTTGTGGTACTTACATACCTATATGTGTAATTAATAAATATAGGTATTACATGCAAATATGTTCATACAGCATAAAAATTAAAGGTAGAAATCACAGTTCCAGGAACAGGAAAAAACTAATTTTCCTATAGCATTAACTCATCTTTGTTACATATATGTATCACATTCTTTTCCTGCTTTTCCATGTTATTGTAAATCTTTAACTATTGCTTAATATTTCATAATCAAAGGCCTACATTTTCAGAAGTTACTACTGATTATGGGTGACTCACTTTTGGGTGCCCAACATGAGACACCCGACAGACTTGATTTGCAGAAAGTGCCTCTGCCCTTGACAATCATAGCTCTTTTAGATGCCTAAAGTTGGGTACTCAAAAATCACTAGCTAACTTTTGAAAATGTAAACCTAAATGTTTACAGGTTCTAGAGTTTATAGGGCCTGGATATTGTCGACAGTTTTAACACTGTGGTAAGAAAAATTTAGGCCAAATCCTGTTATGAAAGAAATCAAGAAAAAAAGACAGATATCGGCTTCAATGGGAACACTAACTTTTGCATTTCTCAAGAGATATTTAACTGCGCAACAAAAATATGACATTAATATAGTTTCTGCATCTAGTTTCCTTGTTAGTTTTATTTTTTAAGAAAAAGGGTAAAGATAAATTACTTATTTAATAATGTTGACATTTAATTGATCCCAATGAGGCTTTGAAGTTCACAAGCCATTGAAGAAAAATAGGTGGAAGAGAAGTAAATTTCTCCCTCTACAAGCTTTTGGCAAAGATGTGTTAATTAAAAAAGCGGAAGCACATCTGTTTATCTATATAATAAGATTCCAGGATTGTCACTGTGTCAATTTGAAGCCTAGAATGTCTGTTGAGTCAGTGTGGAGTGATGAAAACAGCTACAACTATGGTTGACATCTCTTATTGTTCAGAATATCACCAGGTTGAATCATCCCTGGGATTCAAGGTCTGATACTGTCCAATGTTTAAGTTCTCAGCCATTTTGCCTTTACAAATTATACCCATGAGGTCTAAAGCTATAATAAGGCATGTCTTTATGCCAGGACAAGAGTCCTAAATCATTGTGATATTAGATGTAACTATCAGTCACCACTCTTACTCTACAGCTAGTTTGCATGCAACAATTTCATTGGTTATATGAAGCAGACTGCACAGAAGATGAATTACTTGGTCTAACTGCCACCATTCTTCAAAACCAGCCACACAACACAATCAACATACATTATAATCCCAAACATACATAGTCTCTCATTGCAGTACCTCATTTGCCACCTACACAAATCAACACAATGTTCCCAGTTCAAAATAACAAGCACACAAAACAAACCCAGCATCATCCTGAAGCCTGGAATATCTGTTGAGTCCATGTGAAGTGATGTAAATAACTGCAAGCATGGATGAGAGCTTAGAATATCAGCAGGTTCAACCATCACTAGAATTTGCAGTCTGTTACCATCCAGTTTTTAAGTACTCAATCATTTTTGGCTTTTTTTATACACAATTTTACAAATTACACCAGTGCGAAAGTATGGCCCTTCAGCTACTACTATTGTAATAATGTCTGTACCTTGACAAAATATAGAAACTTATTTTAAAATGAAATCTTAAAAACATAAAGTCTACTGTGCATTATTACAAATTTATTGTTTTCTCCATGTTCTTGTGTTATAAACAGATGGTTAAGGGTTAATGTCTCTTTTACCTGTAAAGGGTTCACTAGCAGTAAACCTGGAACACTGGACCAGAGGACCAATCAGGAGACAAGATACTTTCAAATCTCGGTGGAGGGAAGCCTTTGTTTGTGCTGCTTGGGTTTTTCTTTGTTCTCTCTGGGTTCTGAGAGGGACCAGACATGTATATAGACTCTCCAATTTTCTGAAACAGCCTCTCCTGTTCAATTTAGTAAGTACCAGTTAGAAAGGTGGTTTAGTCTTTTGATTATTTTCTTATTTTGCAAATGTATATTTTTGCTGGAAGGATTGTATCTCTGTTTGCTGCAATGCGTATTTGTGCTGGGAGGAGGATTCTCTCTAGTGTCTATAAGCTGAAAGACCTTGTAACATTTTCCATCTTGATTTTACAGAGACAATTTTTACTTTTTTCTTTCTTTTATTAAAAGTTTTCCTTTTTAAGAACCTGATTGTTTTTTTATTCTTGTGTGAGACCCAAGGGGAGGGAGTCTGCACTCGCCAGGGAATTGGTGGGAGAAAGGAAAAGCCTGATTTCTCTCTGTGTTAGGATTACTGTCTCCCTCTCAGGGAGAGTCTGGGAGGGGGAGAGAAGGGGGAGAAGGTGAATTTCCTCTCTGTTTTAAGATTCAAGGAGTTGAATCACAGGGATCTCCCAGTGTTACCTAGGGAGGGGAGAATCTGAGAGGAAGAAAGGAGGGGAATGGTTTATTTCCCTTTGTTTTGAGATCCAAGGGGTTTGGGTCTTGAGGTCCCCAGGGAAGTGCCAGAAAGTGCCAGAAAGTGCCCCAAAACACTATATTTTTGGGTGGTGGCAGCTCTATCATTTCTAAGCTAATAATTAAGCTTAGGGGGGTTCATGCAGGTACCCCATCTTTTGGACGCTAAGGTTCAGAGTGGGGAATCATACCTCAACATCTTGATATTAACAGAGTATTTTGGAAAGATTTCAGTGTGTGTGCCAAAGAGACATTCCTGCCTATGTTGTCCAAGGTGTAGCTCCTATTCTTTCCTAAGCTCTCTCAATAAAGTTTCTGGGAGGCCCACTTGAAACACCGTGAGTGAGTTTTAGATTGCAAGATCTCACTGTATGCTTGCCTCTATGTTTCATTGTACAGACTAACAGTTTCAGCTCCATTCATGTTGTGCCACCTGTGTACTCAAAGATACAGATAACACCCCTATGCCTGCACACATGCACTTTTAATGACAGATTTTAAAGTGCTTGTCACCTACAATCAGGGTCAAATTTTTAAAAGTGTTCAGAACACGGAGTGCTCTTTGAAAATCTGGCCATAAACACCCCAGGGGGAGCTTCTAGGTGCCAAACACTTTTGACAAGCTGCCTTGCTTTTGGTGTCTTAATGAGAGCTGACCTGTTTTGAAAATTTGGTCTGATTTGTAGGTGTTGAGTGCTTAAAATTCTAGCCCTCAGCCTCCCTTATGCATATATCCCAAATGGATTCAGATGTTCAGATATAGCCTTAAAGAATGCAGACAAACACTGATAGCACATAATTGATCAGTAGAAGATTGCTGATGTCCTACCTGAACACCAGGTAGTGTTTGCATTCTTCAAAAAAGCAGACAAATTTTTAAGGCGGTCAATTAATTGCAATTAATTCAAGCTATTAATACAAAACAAATTAACTAGACTAAATAAATTAGTCACAATTGATAGTAGCTTTAATGGCACTATTAAACAATAATAGAATACCAATTTTAATGTATTATAAATATTTTGGATGTTTTTCTACATTTTCAAATACAGGCTCTGGGAGGGATTTCGGGTGCAGGAGGAGGCTCTGCACATTGCCCTTACCCTGCCCCGAGTGCTAGCTCCACAGCTCCCATTGGCTGGGAACAGTAGCCAATGGGAGCTGCAGGGGTGGTGCCTGCAGGCAGAGGCAGCGCGCAGCGCTGCCTGCTGTGCCTCCACCTAGGAACAGCTAGGACAGGTTGCACTTGCAGTGAACCGCATGAGGTGAGCATCCTCCAGATCCGGTACTCCGCACTCCCTCCCATGTCCTAACCCACTGCCCCCAGCCTCTTCCCACACCCAGACTCTGTCCCAGAGCCTAGGTCCTGCCCCCCCTCCTTCATCCAAACTCCCTCCCTCTTAGTTAACTGGCATTTTTCACTTACCAGCATTCTCCATTCCCCCAACATGCCAGATAAAACAGTTTTTACTGTATATTGATTTCAATTACAATACAGAATACAAAGTGTACAGTGCTCACTTTATATTATTGTTATTATAAATATTTGCACTGTAAAAAAGAAACAAAGTAAATAGTATGTTTCAATTCATCTCATATAAGAACTGTGGTAAAATCTCCTTACTGAGAAAGTTCAACTTACAAATATAGAGATATTTTTAACATAACTTCATGCTTCGATCACCATTCCAGAGGACAAGTTCTGTTCTATAAAGATCCAAAGCAGTGCGGACCAATGCTCATTCATTTTCATCATCTGAGTCAGATGCCACCAACAGAAGGTTCATTTTCTTTTTTGGTGTTCAGGTTCTGTAGTTTCTGCATTGGAGTATTGTTCTTTTAAGATTATTGACAGCATGTTCCACACCTTGTCCTTCTCAGATTTTGAAAGGCACTTCAGATTCTTAAACCTTGGATTGAGTACTGTCACTATCTTTAGAAATCTCATATTTAGCTATCTCATATTGATACCTTTTGTGTTTTGTCAAATCTGCAGTGAAATTGTTCTTATATTGAACAACATTTGCTGGGTCATCAGAGACTCAGATAACATAAAATATATGGCAGAAAAAGAGTAAAACCAAGGAGCAGGAGACATACAATTTTCTTCTAGGACATGGGTTCTAAAGTGGAGGTTGTGAGGTTATTACATGGGGGTTGTGAGCTGTCAGTCTCCACCTCCAAACCATTCTTTGCCTCCAGCATTTATAATACGTTAAATATAAAAAATGTGTTTTCAATTTATAAGAGGGGTTGCTCTCAGAGGCTTGCTGTGTGAAAGGGGTCACCAATGCAAAAGTTTGAAAACTATTGCCCTAGGACTTCAGTTACAAATGTAATTAACATGTTATTTTAATGAGTCTCATCAGCATGGAAGCATGCCCTCTGGAATAGTGTTCGAAGCATGAAGGGTCATAAGAATGTTTAACATATCTGGCACGTAAATACCTTGCAATGCCAGCTACAACAGTGCCATGCGAATGCATCTTCTCACCTCTGGGTGACGTTGTAAATAAGAAGCAGGCAGCATTATCTCCCATGAATGTAAACAAACTTGTTTAGCCAATTGCTAAGACAAACAAGAAGTAGGACTGAGTGGACTTGTAGGCCCTAAACTTTTACATTGTTTTGCTTTTGAGTACAATTATGTAAAAAAATAATTCTACATTTGCAAGCTGCACTTTCACAATAAAGAGATTGCATTAGAGTACTTGTATGAGGCAAAATGAAAAATACTATTTCTTTTGTTTATCTTTTTACAGTGAACATATTTGTAATAAAAAATAATATAAAGTGAGCACTGTACACTTTGTATTCTGTATTGTAATTGAAATCAATATATTTGAAAATGTAGAAAACATCCAAAAATATTTAAATAAATGGGATTCTATTGTTTAACTGTGCCATTAAAACCACAATTAATTGTGACTTAATTTTTTAAAATCATTTGACACCCCTACAAATTTTGCACTACATATTGGCAAGGGAATTATTTTGTGCCCACATTTGACTGCTTAAAGACATATTCATGTGCTCTCTTCAAATGTTTCCAGCTCAACAGGCAGAAAAAATCATGTAGCAAGTTTCTGTGTGAGAATTCTGTGATTTAAAGACATAACATTAATGTATAAAAATATTTACTATTTTTCCTATGGTTTGTCTATGCCAGGCCAGTTCACTTAAATAATTTAAAATCTCTATTACTTTATTTTTATACAAATAAAAGAATGAGGCTGAAAATATATTTTTATTTATTTAGCTCTTAAAGAAAAAGGAAAAATGATTCAGTACAGTCAGAGTTTTAAATTTCAATAAGCCAGTAATGAAGGACACACGAAGCCACTGGGAGGCAGTATTGTCACTTTACAAGTCGGGCTTTCAGAGCTCCAGTCTCCTTCTGTCCTATGTCCTCAGAACACTGAAAAGCAGTGTGTAGTAGTACTGTATGCAGCTCAACTTCCAAATAAGCACATCAAAGTGCAGAAAATATATCACAAACAGATCTTTAGAGGCTGATGTATTTGAACCTATCTTGAATGGGATTGAAAACATTTCCAATAAAAGTGATGAACCACTTCTGCAAGTGACCCAACACTAAAACTTCTTTTTTTTCTTTTTGGTACAGCATCTCCTTCATCTGTCTTATATCTAATCAGATACAACCTTGATATAATGAAAGCAGAGGTCATACTGTACAAACTGGCACTTTACGTGCTCAGAAAAGGACTCCTCTGTAAGGGAGAAATTATGGCGTTTCTATAGAGTGATTATTCTTCCTCTAAGAGCACAAACTGCTGTGTAAAAAATAAACTGAGTTAAGTGAATTAATGTGATTCTTCTTTTGGATGACCTATTTAAATTTGTGTTTTCTTATGGTTTCAAGGCTTTACCCATCATCCCTGTTGACTACTGGCTCCTATTAAATGATAAAGAGATGTGTACGGTGAATTTTTTAAAGATCAGAGTCAGAAGTCCAAAATGCATTGTCTGGCTAATAGAACATGCCTTTATTATCAAACATTTCATTAGTATTCTAAGTCTTGTATAAATAAGGGGAAATTGTAGCAGACATACTGAGCTAGATTCAGTTTTGGAGCACAGTAAATAATCTTTCACAGGCAGGAAGATGGACTAGATGATCTCACAGATCTTTTCCATCTCTAACGTCTATAATTCTGAAGCCATTCACTCAAAATAATTGTGATCCTCAATCGCAGTGCTGCACTCAGAGCAGGCTCCCATTTACCAGTGAAATTTTACATTTTTCTGCCAAGGTTTACCCAGTCACTGTGAATTTGGTAAAATGCAGGAACAGCTGATACACGTAAAAATGGCAAAATGCTTTTCAAATGATGGCTTCAAATCTCTATTAACCCATATGGTCACATGAACATTTTGCTCCTCAGATTGGCCATGCCAACAGCACTTTTCCTTTTCCTCTGTTGCCCACATGACAGCCTGCATTCAGACCCTTCTGCCAGTTGGAGTCAGCAGCTATGAGGGCAGAGTTCAATATCTAGGGGTTCCTTTAAACAACACAAAACAGAACTCACTCCAGCCACCACCCCGTAATCTGGGAAAATTAAACACCACCCCAGGTGCCTTTAAGAGGGAATAAATACTTCCCCACTCACAACCACAGAGTCTGTGTATAACAGAAGAAAACTTTTATTAGAAGGGAAAGAAAAAACCAGCACTAATTTGGGAAAACACCATTACCACGATTCAAAAGTACGTAACCATAAGCAAACACCCACTCAACAGCATATTGGGCAGTGTCCTTTGCCTCAGTTTCACACCTTGCAGTGTGAAAGTCCAATGAAGGAATGGCCCTTTAACATGCAATTCCCCTTTCCTGCTGTTGCATCCCACTCACAGTGGTTACTGTTGGTTAGCAAAAACCCAGAGTTCAGAGGTGCATTCATGCAGGTTCACCAACCACCCCTGAAAATGGGGCTGGGGGGTTGGGGGAGTCCTGAGCAATGTCTCTGCTGCTGCCTCTGTGACTGGCTCTCTGCCACCATTACCTCTGCTGCCACTGGCCACTTGCAGCCGCCTGGGCCACAGCTGGTTGCCACTCACTGCCACTTCTGGCGATGCAGTATTCTGAGGTTCCACCACTTAGCCCCGCTCGTAATGATTTCAGTTCTCACTGACTTCACTAGATGGTGGGGAACCTCACTGCTGCTCCCTCTTTATGTCACTGCAAACTGTCTCTCTCCCAGTCTAAGGCTTATCCTGTAGACCTGCTCATCAGAGATTTTAGCTCAAGTAATCCCTGAACAGAAACAAGGACTCTCAAGTGAGTCCAATCAGCTCTGTCTGGAGAGGTGAGGGTCAAATGGTGTCTAGAGCTTTTTAGGCAGAGTCCACACCATACAGTGAAGACATCTTTTCCCACCCCCTCTCATTTACAGTGGGATTTGGCATCCCTACCACCTGCTTAGCAAGTGAGACTCAGTTTAGGGTGACCCCCTCAGTCAGGGTGTGCTAAGTAGTTCTGCTACCCTTTACTCATACTCAAGATAACATTTCATTACCCCTGCATTCAATACGAATGTGAACTGTAGCTCAAAACCAGCCCAAACTGATCACTCTGGTATAGCTGCTTTGTCTGCTGAACACCTAGAAAGAGTCAGTGCCATGCAAATACTGTCTGCTCCTGAAGTCTTTTCCCCCAGGTCATCAATAGATGTCAGGGGACAGCTCATTCAGACTGTGCTTATATCCACATAATGCATGCCTTCGTCACATAGAGAAAGGTTCATGCACCTCCAATTATTGTTACTGGAAGTTGTGCATGCAACTCCCCACAAGCACTCAAAGACCCATCAAGTTTTGCTGATATTATGAGAAATCAGTAAAGAACCATAATTGGACTATTTAAAGCACATCCTAGTTTTTGTATTATTTTATTTCTACATTCAGTAGAATAATTGGGGGGAGGAACATGGCACACACCCCAAAACAAATATCCCTTTAGATTAGAGTTTTTAAAGTTAAAGCAATTTGATGAATACAAAAGATTAGTTCTTTTGTGACATGTGGATGATGGCTGGCAGTGGAATCATCTAGCGAGACTCATTAGTGCTGGAACAAGTAGTGCTGGGGGCGCTGCTTCACCCCCTGACTTCAAGTGGTTTCCATAAAGGGTTGACAGTTTGATTCAATGGCTCTCAGCACCCCCACTATACATATTGTTCCAGCACCCCTGGCAAGACTACCAGAGAAGTATGGTCCAGTGGTTAGGGAGACCTAGATTCAATTGCTTGCTCTATCACGGACTGTGACCTTGGGCGAGTCATTCTGTGTTTCTGAGCCAAAGTCTCAATTTGGAAAAGTACTTCTCTACTCCTCAGGGGAGTTATAAGGCTATATACATAAAAGGGTGTGAGGTGCTCAGATACTATGGTAATGGGGTACATACAATTACCTAAGAGGGGTCTTAAAAAAATCAGCTGAATGATCAGAATAAAAGAAGGTCATTCAAAGCTCTAGGTCAGTGTTTCCCAAACTTGGGATGCCGCTTGTGTAGGGAAAGCCCCTGGTGGGCTGGGCCAATGGGAGCTGCTGGAAGTGGTGCGGGCTGAGGGACGTACTGGCTGCTGCTTCCAGCAACTTCCATTGGCCTGGAGCAGCGAACCATGGCCAGTGGGAGCTGCGATCAGTCGGACCTGCGGACACGGCAGGTAAACAAACCGGCCTGGCCCGCCAGCGGCTTTCCCTGCGCAAGCAGCGTCCCTAGGTTGGGAAACACTGCTCTAGGTCCTTTAGTGGCCTTTTGTATTCTTAAATGCAACCCACAGCTTCAGGGAGAGGGGAAAAAGCAGATTACTTGCTTTATTTGCTTATGACAGCTGGTAAACACAAACAAGGAATAATCATTTAGTTCTCTACCAGAGAAACAATACGCAATAAAAAGGACAAGCAAATATTGTTGTTGTTTGCATTTATCTGTATTAAACATCATTTGTGTAAACGTGAATCCTAGTTATATGTGCCATTCAAAACTTGTTATAAGCAAGTCATGTGGTCAGAACTTACAAGACACGTCTACAGACTGTCCCTGCCCCAAGGAGCTTATGGTCTAAAAGACAAACACAGATAAGACGAGATAGACTGCATGTATGTTTTCATTCCTTAATTTAAGAGCCTTGTGGAAGAAGTCAGTTGTTAGGAGGGATAAGAATGAGGAAAAAGTAGGATCCTCCTCAAAAGTTCCCAAAGCAGTCCTTGATGTCACAAAGTTAAAGTAGCCTTGAGGTGCATTAGTTATAGGTGCATTATAAAACTTAATTTTTCCTATACTGTCTGATATTTGTGATCAAAGACAGGTTCTTGGTCCAGCTCCACCAAGTACATCTATCTGCAGCTTATCAGACTGAGGTGGGCGGACATTTTTTTCTAAGTGTCTCTTTCTGTAGCTGAAACCACTGATAGAGACAATCTGTGTCAGTTCTTGGGAACTGCCAGGTTTCACCAAATGAAACTAATCTATTATCAGCACTGGGAACCTGGAATAGCTCAAGGCTGGAGTACCGATGACTCTTCCTTTACACCAAGCCTGATCCTGTTTCCACAGCTTTTAATGAGCTATAGCTCAGTCTGGAGTAGATAAACTAGACTTGTATCAGTCATTGAGAACAGTACTTCACCATGGCATTAGGGGGCACTGTGCTGCTGCAAGTCCCATCTTTCATGTGAAAATGTATACACTTCACCTGTTGATTTACCAGATCTAATTCCATTGCAGTTCTGAAAGGTCAGAAAGGGTGCTCTGACGTCTTGGCAGATTTCACCTATTAATTATTATTTATTATTATTATTATACTTCATACTAAGTATCTGGACAAAGTATTCCAAGAAAAAAAGCAGATTGATCCTTGTCCTCATCTACTTCATTTACACCAATGAAATATCATTCACTGAAATAAAGTTACTTCTGATTCACACCAGTGTGACAGCACAACCACATGCACCATTTCTAATGACCATGTTCAGTTAGCTAAAGTTCCTTGCATTCTTATAAAAGTACAGAACCACAATTGTTTCTGTATTAAATAAGAAAGAGGGAAAAATAGGTATTAACCATTATTGTTTGGGGGCCTCATTTTGTTTAAAATAGAACTTAGGATACTGCTGTGTGTAGTCAGTTTCTGTTTCTCATACTCACACCTTCAAATGAAAGAAATTATAATACAGAGATTGTGCACAGCATGCAAACTGGAAAATATACAAACATTCTGTTATAACTAAGCTAAGGGGACTTCCTGACAGGTTCATTTTTTTTTGTACATATATATCTAAACCCCACCATTTTAATTATCCTTTGTTCCCAAGAAAAGGAGTGTTGTCTGCTGACAAGATATGTGGACTCACTGTGTGTATCACTTAATCTCTTTGGGGCTCAATTTACTCATTGGTAAAGTGGCTCTGACAGTATTAGCTTAGATTCAGAGGGGGTTGCAAAAATTGCTATTTGTAAAGTACTTTACATCCTAGTACAGAAGATGCTATATAATTGTTATGGCTTTTAATATTCTTAGTTCCCAGTTTTAGGAATGAGCATACCATTATTTTCCTATAGCAACATCTTATTGGAAAATAATTTGAGAGCATAAGTGTTACGTCAGCTCTTTTCTCTAAACAAAGCAACTTACTTTGGATGCAGGCTGCTTTGTTGTAAAAAATATGGCCACAAGTGTCTTCCCAACTAGATCTAATTTCAGGACTGGGACCTACAATTATAATATACTGTATTTAAAAAAACAGTAGTAATGGGAGGACACTGGCGGATACTCATGTGAGTAAAGGCCATAAAATCAGACCCAATATTTTCAGTAATACCGATATGGGTGGATGAAATTACTTTAGTCAAAATAAACATACACTTCTTAAATCCAGTTCACTTAGCGCCTCAGACTTTGCGGCATCGTTACAAGAATTCCCCTGCTTCCTCATCATAGTCTGTCATTTCCTACAATGTGCTCTACTACCCAGGAGACCTGGGCATAGTGAATATGACTTTGTTCTCCCTGCCCCTTCCTACTTTACATACTGAAAAAGAAAAGTCTATGGCTCAGTAGTGAATTAGATCAAATATTCTGATGGCCAGATGTGGACTAAGGGTATATTTGACTCTAGGGTTGTCACAATTGGTAGAGTCATATTTGATACTAGTTTTGCCAATTAAGTGCCACAAAGGACAGGTGAAGAAGCCGGATTTGCAATAAATTAAAAAAATAAATAATGGAGTGGATTAAAGTACTCCCCACACTACAGTATAGGAATCAAGAAGTGGTATTGGACAGACAGCTAATTTAGGCTAACATTGAACACTATGTCTTTGAATCCATTACAAATGAGAGGATTAGAGGCCATCATAATGGGACTCCATATGTCTCATATTAAGCACCTGCATAAATCTTTGCAGGATGGGGATCATAGCAATCAGTTTCATTTGTGGAAAATTTCTTTTCAAGTGACTACATGAAAACTTGTTTTTCCACACTCGAAGGAAGTAGCAAGGCAATACAATCCCACTAAATATCTCTGGGAGATCAGAACTTTGTCTGAAAAACTATAGAACCTCAGAGTACTGAACATGTATGAATGTATTCTTATCTTAACATTTCTATAAACACTAGCTCTATAAAGTGGACATTTTGTGATAGAAATAACTTAACATAAAGATATTCTTCTTTAGGAGATAATGTCAGTGGAACAGAATGTTGTCACTGGATGGTTGTGTCTGCTGCTAGATTAATAACAAGGCAAACATGAGGCATTTCTCAAAAATAAACACTGAGGTGAAACCAAGACATTCATTTTCCAAGGGGGCTATATTTATATTATGACAACACATTGTTCCAATAACTTTGTTTCTCTCATAGAACAGCATGTTTTCATATAGCCACTTTACATACTCAGGTTATGCCAAAGTACCCCCACCACGTCCCCGTCCCCAATGAGATGCAGTAGCACAGTTATTTTGTAAGACAGCGGATCAATCACTCCACAGTTATCATTAACTCACAGAGAGCAGCACTACTACAATACTAGCAATCAGATTTTAAACTCTGAAGCCTAAAAATTCAAGTTACGGTTGAACAGCAATTATAACTGTTCCTCCTGGCATCTAAAACTGGTATCATTAAAGTCTTGTTATTTATTCGTTTTGAGTATTTGATATACAACTAATAAACTATACTAGTTAGATTGGCATAGACACAGGTTACCTAGCATGTTTCCTTCTGCAGACTGAATGAGCCTAACTCTTGAAATGATGGTTTTGGTATATATTTCCATTCACAATTTCAAATTTAACTTTGTACCACAAGTACTTCTGTTCTTTTTGTACCAATGTCTTCCCAAATCACATAAAATGTGCTGCCTTTGTGACTATTTCAGCCAGTAACACGCATAATCATATAAAGCAAAAACAAAAGGGATGACAACAAATTCAAAATGAATTCGCTAAAAGATTCTACTGGATATTCCCTAACTTTATTTTATAGTATCTGACCAGCACTAATAGCTCCCTTTAATGGACGAGAGAACATTCCTCTGAGCACTAGGACAATCAGCTTCACTTTTCTAACAGAGCCTTAGGATCATTCACTCTTACAGGCACACGATGGAGTAAAGGGTCTTCCACCAGTCCAGTAACTCTTAGTGCACTATGATTTCCATGTGCATGCTTCAGATGAAGACAACTCAACCTGCTATTGCAGAGGTCAAACAGCTACCAGCTAAGCTGTACTGATTTTAAAAAAAAGGAGCCACGGTATAAACAGACACCACACATCACTTTGTCAGGATGTTGCTGAGTGCAGCATCATTCACTCATTCAATTACTGTTAGCAAATTGTATCCTGACAGTTTCAGACAGATTCTGTGCTCTTCAAAGAGCCCCTTCATTACAACAAATGGCATTTAAAAAAAAAAACACCTCTATACTATACTCAAACAGCAAGCCTCTCTGCCCCTAAATAAAACACTTGTAAACTCTACAAACCCTAAACAGAGCCAAAAGGAATACTAACAGGCATTATTTCATCAGCCTCACTCATTCTTGGTAAGACGTCCTCTTTTTTGCTGTTAAGAGGTCCTTTTCATAAAGGGCCTCAGGCTCCTCTCCATTTCCCAGGATGCTACTGCAGAATGGTAAGTCTTCCAAAATTGCCACCTATTGGAGGAACTACATTTCCCAGTCTGCCTCACAAAACATCAGTGTTAGAGGCAGTGGGAAACCACTAGCTACCCCCATTTCCAATTGACTATCATCAAGCCCCATGCAGTAGTGTTTTAATTACAAGTGAATTCTTTTGGTTAGTTTGATTTACTCTTTTCCTTAACCTTTCTGGGGAACTGGATTCTAGGACTGAATAGAGCCAACTACAACACAAACAGGTACTGTTTAACTGTTCCCAACTTCTGGTTATGCGCCAACAGATAAATAAAGAGAAATTGTTAC
The DNA here is from genome assembly GCF_025201925.1 of Gopherus flavomarginatus. NCBI lineage: Eukaryota > Metazoa > Chordata > Testudines > Testudinidae > Gopherus > Gopherus flavomarginatus. The sequence continues at coordinate 287,725,206 of NC_066618.1, forward strand.
GGTGGTGCTTTGTTTATAGATAACTTACCTCCTCTCTACCACAGTGGCACAGATGCCTTTATGTGCATTTATGTACTGCAACAATTGCTTCTTTTAACTATGAAGAAAAGCAGTAGACTTTGGAAAATCCTCTAGAGACCTCTTGTAAAGACCTCATTTGCGTGGGATAGCTAAATGATAAGTGTTATAAGAAATCCTAAAATGCACTGATGGAGCTCCAATTTCAGGGCTTGGGAAAAATATATCTGAGAAAACAAATGGGCTTGTTAATGAGTGACTCTGTTTCCCTAAAACTATTTTTTCCCCATCCTTTCCTTCTATCCCTATTAGTCTTCACTATTGTGTTAATACATATGCAAATGAACTGCTATTTTTAAATGTTTGGGTAAGTTTAACACATCTACTACAGCTTGTAGGTTAGCATCTAAAATTTCAGATCTATTCTGAACTGTCTAAAAATCAAGCTAGAAATCTCACTAGACTAGTATGTTTTTCGTGGTTTGAGTTAGACTTGAAATGACTCCAGAGTGGGCTGTTGTGGTATCATCACTTTAGCTTGTGGATGAAAGCGGGACATGCAGAATTGTGTGCAAATGTAAAACAAACAAACAAACAAAAAACTTGAATAGTTTAGGGCTCTGTTCAAGTTTTAAATGAGAAGAAGATGGCTCATAAACAATTTAGTTCATCTCTTTTCCTCTCTCTCACAGGGTTGCTGTGAAACTTCACAATTTTAAAGTGATTTTGTATCCTTGGGTAAGGCACTATATAAATGCATCTTATTGTTCCTGAAAAGGTTGAGCTGATATTTTCCTTCCAGAAAAAGAACATCCTTTTTTTTTCTTTTGTCAGCAAAATAATCTTGGAAAGAAAGTGCCTGGGGTCAAGATCTTGTACACTATTCCATATGGACAAACCAGCTTGCAAGATCAGGGCCAAAGATAGTGGATACATTTGATTTTCTCTCTATTAAAAAGAAAACAAATGCTTGTTCTTCAAATTATAGCTTTCCCTTTTCTCCCATGGCACCAACTTCTATAAAATTTACAAAGGATGCTTTGTTTTTAAAAATCTATCTTTCAATGAATGAGTCAGAGAGCCTCTCGTTTTCATTTATTATTACCACTTTATGCATCTAATTTTGGATTATATATTTTTGTAAACAGATTTCCTAAACTCCGTCCATCTGAGGGACTTTGAGAGCAAATACACCTCTACCTCAATATAATGCTGTCCTTGGGAGTCAAAAAATCTTACCGCGTTATAGGTGAAACCGTGTTATATTGAACTTGCTTTGATCCACCGGAGTATGCAGCTCCACCCCCCTGGAGCACTGCTTCACCGCGTTATAGCCAAATTTGTGTTATATTGGGTGGCGTTATATTGAAGTAGTGGTGTATTATTTCTGAAACTCCTGTGTCCCATAATGCAGTGCACAGAAGTATGATGAGGTTGACCTAAACATGATGGTCTTAATGATAAAGAATGTAACAATGCTCATCTCAGAGCATTTGCTTGATTCAGCTGTCTCCGAAAGCCCATAACTTTTATGGTAACTTTTCCACAAATATCTTCATTTGACCTTGACATTTACCCAGAAGTAGAAAAGACCATTAGTCTGCAACAACATTGTTACAGTGGCTCTTAAATAAGAAATCAGATATCTACCGATCACACAGGCTGATACCAATTTAATTGGGTGATAGTGGTGCTATTAGCACCATCATAACTGATGCTGTTTCAGTGTTTATATTACAATACCATGGTATCAGTGCCTTATAAAATTCAGCTGCAAAAATTAGGTTTGGGGTAAAACTTGCCATATTACAAGGTCAAGGCCTGAAAGTTTTTTCAGAAAAAGGTTTAGTCAATTTTAAGTGAATGTGAGAAGTGTTTTTAGAGTTTCCTTGTTTTCCATTCTTATAACATTTGACTCAAGCTACTTCTACAGTTCACTAATCAGAAGGCAGCACCAAATAGTAGAAAACGGGGAGCACAAAGCTCTAACATTACAGCCTGGACTCCCTGATCTTAAAAAGATACACCATGCTAGCACCACTGATTTGAACACCACATATGGAAAACCAAAATAAAAAACAAAACAAAAAACAAAGCAAACAAACAAAAAACCTAAACCAGAACTCTGTTAAAGATCATGCTCCTTTTGGGTTTTCCAGTTTGGTTTAAACTAATATTTTTCTGATCCTGACTGAAAACACCTTTATGGATTTCAGTGTAAAAAAAAAAAATTCTTTCACATCTCATTCTGGAACAAGACTCTTAGAAGCTGCTTCTAGAAAGTTACCTCTTAATACCTGCCCCTCTTTGTGGAATAAATGAACTTACATGTTTCAAGTGGTGAAGTGGGGGTTTTCCTGCAATAATAAGTCAAACATGGAGATGAAGCTTTTAACAGAGGTCAACAATTTTCCTTTAATTTTAGGTGGAACCATTTCCAGCCCCTTAGTTAGGCTTCCTTGGTTAAAGGCTGGTCACCATGCTAGAATATCCCTCTTTGAGACTCCCCACCACCAGGTGTTTACCCCAGTTAAGTGGAAATTGTTTAACATGGAAAGGGAACCACAACTGATGGCTCCTCCTTGTCTAAGAGAGAAGAAAGTGCAAAAGGAACAGGAGGACTTTATTAACTAGCAAGAAATAATGGAAGGGGGGCCATTTGCAATCAAGCAGGTCTGCACATGACTCTTCTTTACCTCTACTATTGTGAGGGCATAATGGTGTGTCTGTTACTATAACTTGTCGCCTTTCTGCAGATGACTCTCTCAGTGGCCCCGAACAATAAAATAAATACCTTTTCAAGCATGCACCTTGCAAAGGGAATGACTGGCAATTGACTTGCATTCTCTGTAAAATTTTTCCTATCCTTCTTTTGTCTGCTAATATCAATTAAAATATAGTTTGTGAATGGCCAAGCCTACCTGATGCATCATTTATTATTTGTATTTATTTCTGGTAATGTCTGTGCCAGACTTTTTCCAAACATAAAAGAAACACTACCCCCACTCCAAGGACCTTGCAATCTAGAGACAGATAAATAAGCAATAGGTAGGGAGAAGTGGAGGAACACTATTGTGTTATATATATATATATGTGTGTGTGTGTGTGTGTATGTATGTGTGTGTAAGACATTAACTTAGGTATGATTAACTCAAGTGTGAATGTAAGTTTCATATACATACTCAGATTATCATAGGTTAAAGTAACACAAAATATTAAAAGAAATGAAACTGCAGAGCCTTCTGTTCAAGTACCATTAAGGTTTTGATTCAGAAACAAAAAGAAAGAGAAAGTTCATAGATGAAGCTTCGTCCTTAATGTGTCTCATAATTATGCCTAAGAATTGTGCTGTGCAGCGTATGCAAAATGACACTATTAACAGGTTTGTGCAGTAGCTTGGCTGCATAGTATATGTAAAATCACACTATTAAAAGGTTCCTGCAGTACTTTGGCTGAGTGGTATAAAATCAAGGTATATTGTCATCCTGGTTTAGACCAAAACTATAGTTGTATATAGGGGAATGGATGGATCAGATCATGCAATCTTAGAAATCAATGGAGAATTCAGGGATGAATTTATCCTGTTGAATGTTGAGTAATGGCATTGCAGGGGCTTTCATTTCTAGCATCCTACTCCTAGAAACAACACTGTGGATAGCCCTCTGTGCCTATATGCCGTTCCAATAAACTCAGTGGGGCTCCCTGTGGGTATAGGGCTCTGTGACTGAAATGAAAATCAGCGGACAGTGAAAACTCCTGTGATCTTACAGACAGATACATTTGTTTCCTATGCAACCCTATCTTATTTTTAATTCTATAGACACTCCCCCCACCAAAAAAAAAAAAAAGTGCTTATCCAAATAGCTTTGGTATTCTCCTACCCTCTTCTACTGGGACAGGTGTGCATATCACATGACTTGCATTCTTGTGTGCAATCTGAGTGCAACAATTAAATGGACTTGAACATAGATCTTCCCCTACTGATGGTGGTTCCATTTCAGGGTTGAAGCATATTGATGGATCAGCATGAGACAATCATGTACTTTTTCTGCCTGTGGTGTTTATGTTCTGTGGATAAATAAGACTTTAATTTAGTGTTGGCATTAAATTAGCCTTAAAAAGGTTTTTACCTTGCTCTGTTGTAAACAGATTTGTGATTAATTAATGGAAGGCAAAGTTGAGGCATAAAATTAACTTGCTCAATTTAAAAAATAATAATAATTAGCACTTTTATAGAGCTTTACATGTTCAAAGCACTTTACAAACTTTACCTAATCCTTAACACTCCTTTGGGGATAGATAAATATTAATAAGGATCAGACTCTACATTAATAAGAATAGCCTCTGTAATTAAAATAGCCAGGATAAAAATTTACAAGGATTACCAATCCTCATGCTTTAGAGTAAGAACGGATCATGCTAGACATCAATCCTGAAGTGAGCTCCAGGCAGACCTCTTCTTCCCCCCACCCCTGAGCCCTTGGGGCTCTTTTTGGGTCCTGGAGTCTGCAGATGTGGAGTTAATTTGCAGGATTGGGGCCTAAATGAAGTCAAGAAGACATTTCACTCTGTGGTGTATTTCTGCATAAAGTGAGACTTATGCCTACTACTTAAACTTTCATTTATAGGGTTACAGTTGACCACTGGAGCCTTATAAATATCTTCTGATACAGAAACTTCCATGTTCTTATTTGTCACTATATGAAAAACAGCATGGTTTTAGTGTTGCAATATTTAGATACTGCAAAATGAAATCAGCACATTTGTTTCACACTTTGCCACCTTTATTCTTAGCTCTTAGATGTTTGTTACTACTATAAAATTATGTTTGTGCTATTTATATAGTGTAAAAATAAAGCAGAAATGTAGTTAATATTTTTAGAATTGTGTTTCACAAGCTGCTGTGGAAATCTTTCTCATATAGTGTAGAAGGAAAGAGAACATAAAATTGTTATTCCTGCAACCATAATGCAGGGTCTCAAGAAGTAAAATAAGAATTTAAAAATATCATTAAAAGAGCCTAATGAGAGGTGTCATTTATAGCATTTTTATTAGTTTTACATTAGTGCTACACATTCAATTGCTAGAAAAACAAGTATAAAATAAGAGAATTGTAAATTTGTATTCTCATGAGAACAAAATATCTGTGGCAAAACACCAGACAAAAGTCACAGTAATAAATGAAAAAATAAAAAGCATAGAAACTTGCAACTAGGGACCCATTTGTTCTTGGGATTGTTATGCTAATTTTTGGGATTTGCTGCAACAGCAAAGCTGGAAATCAAGATGAATGCATCAATTACTAACTACTAATGCTATAAAGATATCCGTAGTGTCTCAAGATAATTTAAAAGGCTCACTTTTTTCCACTATTTTTCAAGCGTTGCACTTCTGCTTGAACTTCATAAGAGGTAAACTATTCGAAAGTCTATAAAATTTAACAGTTTCTTTAAGAAAACTGCAGTTATTTCATGGGGAAGTATTATGTTCTAATTGTCTGACAACTGGCTAGTCAGATTTTTTTTTTAAACGACTGGAAAGAGAATGGGATTTAAGATATTAACCAATTATTTTACAATTTTTAGGGAAGTTTCTTTATTTAGTGAGATCTGATTAGGCAGAATTATTAATATTTCACTCTCAAGCATAGCTCCCTGGTACTTGTTGCATACATACAAAAATATTGCTTGGAAGTACTTCAGTAAAACTCAGTGTATCGGTTTCAGTAGGTTATTTTTTCTTGTGAAACACTAATACTTTTCTTAACTCATTTTACAGGTTTATACTCAGGTGATAGAAAATACGCTCAGAAATGGTCACTGACTTAATAAAACCTCAGTTAGGACAATAGAAAATTGATTTATTCACAACTTAAAAAAAAAAAAAAAAGGAGAAGATCTCATCACCTAACCATGACTATAGTTTGGAAATCTTGTAATTTCAGTAAGACAAGCACCAGAATGTTCCTTAAAGCAGTTTCATGACAGTGGGGAAAATTCTCTCATACGGTATTCAGTGTTAATTTTATCAATATGTAGACAAAAAATTCAACTGCTCCACATAGGAACAGTATGATAAATTATTTTTAAAAAGACAATACAATGATAAAGTTGCAGAGTTAAAATCATAAAGTCAGGAGCAAAAGTAAAGGTTCCAGCAGCAATGTTAACTTGACCATATTGTAAATCATGTATATTACAATACACAATTTAACATTAATGCAGTAAATTACACATTCTAATGAGGTAAACAGGAATAAAAAATACTCTATATGTGCATGTGGATAGAGGAAATTGCTGTTGAAAAACTTAGGCCCTGATCTTAAAATTATATCAACAGAGGCAGATCCTTGTGTCATAGATTCCAAGGCCAGAAGAGACCATTGCGATCATCTAATCCAGTCTCCTGTATAACACAGCCATAGAACTTCCCCAAAATGATTTGTCTTCACGGTGCCATACTGAAATTAATGCAGGAGTACACTTGTGTGCATCTAGTTTTAGGACTGGGGTCTTAACTCTGGCATTTCCTGATCTATTGTGATTTTTAATTACATAACTTTGTCATTCTGTTACCAATTTTTTTGCATTTGCTATCTTAAACTTCTATTTTAAAATATATTACAGTAGACAAAATACTATATAGAATTTTTATCAGCAGTGTGTAGAGCATTTTTCTAGCAATATTACATAGATATGTACCAAAAAAGGTCTATTTTTGTTTAATATACAGTAGCCCTTCGGCATCATTACATTCTTTTTTGCTCCTTTTTGTTTTCTTTTATATTACCAAGCTCTCTCAATCTTGAGTAGACTACATTCACATTATCTTCAACATTGCACTAATGGGACTTTTCATGTGTATCAATGTTTCCAGGTTTTGGGACAAAGACAGCACCAACTTTCCCACAATCATGTCAACATATATAAGGCCATGCCCATATTCTATTTATTTTGGACAGTATCAAAAACCATTAATCTATAATCTTAAATTTGGTACAAGGTCAGTGAAGGCTTTGCTCCTCTCGATATATCCTTATGTTGTGTCTGTTAATAAATGTTTAATTGTTTATTCCAACATTCCATATACATGTGTATTACATGTGATAAGTTAAAACATTATAACTGGAGTGAGGACCAGATTAAATTTAAACGCAGATACTGTTATGTATTACAATAATGCGCATTGGCCCCAGCCAAAATTAGGGTCTCATTGTCCTAGGTGTTGTACAAACACATAGTGGGAGACAGTCCCTGCCACAAATGAATTCTGCTGTGAATAGTCCATTAAAAATTAATTGATTAATCACAAGATAAAAAATAGTCGTGATCAACTGCAGTTTTAATCAAACTGTTAAACAATAATAGAATACCATTTAAATATTTTTGGATGTTTTTCTACATTTTAAAATGATTTCAATTACAATACAGAATACAAAGTGTACAGTGTTCACTTTATATTATTATTTTTATTACAAATATTTTCACTGTAAAAAGATAAAAGAAATAGTATTTTTCAATTCACCTCATACAAGCACTATAGTGCTTTGGTGATCCAGATAAACTGATACAGAGCCTCCTAATGCAGATGCAGCATATGCTAACAGGAGGAGTTTTTCTGTCTGCATAGTAACACCGCGTCCCCAAATAATATAAGCCAGGGATCGGCAACGTTTGGCATGCAGCCTGCCAGGGTAAGCCCCTTGGTGGGCCGGGCTGGTTTGTTTACTTGCCGTGTCCACAGGTTTGGCCAATTGCAGCTCCCACTGGCCGCGGGACGAGGGATGTGTTGGATGCGGCTTCCCGCAGCCCCCATTGGCCTGCAGCGATGAACCGCAGCCAGTGGGAGATGCGATCGGCCAAACCTGCAGACACAGCATGTAAACAAACTGGCCTGGCCCTCCGAGGGCTTACCCTGGAGGGCCGTGTGCCAAATGTTGCCGATTCCTGATATAAGCTATGCCGATAGAATCATTCTTCTGTTGGCATAGTTGCATCCATGCTGGGGGGTTTGCTGGCAACCCTGACTGATATAGCTATGCTGAAAAAAACTTTGTAGTGTTGACCCTGTCTTAGCCTGTGGATGCCCCCTGCTGTGTTTGTACTCAGGACCTTCAGTGCTAAAAGCGTGAAAGACAGTTCTTTCAGCTGGCAACAGTAGCAGAGTCCTAAACCTCCTATGCATTGGTCACTGGAGGGGGACAAAGACTCATAGTTTCCTAATGTGGGTTACATATGCACATATATTTAAAAAATACCAGAATAATCCCTCAATTATATCATTAATGGTTATACAATAGCTATACATTTATATAGCATAAATGACAGTCAATTGTTAATTACAACAATTACAAGAAAATATATCAAAGGTCTTCAGATGAAATCATAAACCATTTTGTTTATAATACCGGTAAAAATGTACTACACACCGTATAGATTTGTAAGAAGAAAAATGTTCCTGCCTTGAAGAGTTTATACAGTAACACCTCACTTAAAGTCATCCTGGTTAATGTTGTTACGTTGCTGATCAATTAGGGAACATGCTTGTTTAAAGTTGTGCAATGCTCCCTTATAACATTGTCTGGCAGCTGCCTGCTTTGTTCACTGCTTGCAGAAAGAGCAGCCCATTGGAGCTAGCTGGTGGGGGCTTGGAACCAGGGTGGACCGGCAGCCGCCCATCAGCTCCCCCCTCCCCTACGTTCCCTATGTGGCAGCCGCCCAGCAGGCTATCAATTGCCAGGGAGTTCAGCTATCCCCCCCCACACTGCCCTGTGCTGCTCCTGCCCTCTGCCGTGGAGCTGCTCCCAGGACCCTCCTGCTTGCTATGCAATGGGGGGAGGGGAAGGGAGGAAGAAAGGGGCTAATGTCAGGGTGTCCCCTTCCCCTCTGCTCCTGCCCCCCTGCTTACCCCATCTCCATACAGCAGGGGGGGCGGGGGGAGCTGGACACAACAGGACTCAGGACGGAGGGAGCTTGCTGTCAGCAGCTGCTGTCTCAGCTTGCTGATCTACTTAAAAAGGCAATGTACTTAGAATGGGGTCAGTGTACTTAAAAGGGCAATGCACATCTCTCTCAGACACACAGGGTGTGTGTGTCTCTGTGTGCCATGCTGTCTCCCCTCCCTCCATTTGTGCTGCCTTGTAGAGCGTGAGGCTACATTAACAACGTGTTAACCCTTGAGGGCTCAGCTGTTCAAGTTCATCATTTAGCAGTAAGGCATTCCCTGAGAAATATCCCACCCTCTGACTTCACCACCTCAACCTAGCTTCACAATCATCATTGCTGTGTACAGTATTAAATATGTTTAAAACTTATACTCTGTGTGTGTGTGTGTGTGTGTGTGTGTGTGTGTGTGTGTGTGTATACACATATAGTCTTTTGTCTCGTGAAAAAAAATTCCCTGGAACCTAACCCCCACTAGTTAAATTAATTCTTATGGGGAAATTGGATTCACTTAACATCGTTTTGCTTGAAGTCGCATTTTTCATGAACAGAACTACAATGTTAAGCGAGGAGTTACTGTAATTTAAAAAGACAGAAAATATGCAAAGAGTGGTGGGAAAGGGAGAGAGAGTAACAATGAGAGCAGAGGACAATCAGACTAATGTTAAAACTGTCCTATTCATTGTATCAAACTTTGGTTGAATTGTTAGTCTTGAGCTGAACGATAACTGCACAAACCTATAGTTAAGACGCAGTATTTGGCTTTGAAAGTGACTTAAAATATGCTGTATATAGAGTAGTTGTAGCTGTGTTGGACCTAGGATGTTAGAGAGACAAAGTGGTGAGGTAGTTTTTTTTTTTTTTACTGGACCAACTCCTGTTGGTGAGAGAGACAAGCTTTTGAGCTCTTCGAGTCTGGGAAAGGTACTTTGAGCATCACAGCTAAAAGCAAGGTGGAACAGATTATTTAGCATAAGTAGTTAGCACATATTCTAAGGGACCATTCAAGGTAGCGTGGCCTGCTAATACCTCTGCAGTCATAGGACAAAAAAGAGGGGTTTAGTAGGTTACAGATTGTTGTATAAGCCATAACAATGTGTAGTCCTCTAACGCTTTCTTACACATATTATCATGACTGCTTTATATCAGTTGAGACTACTTTAAAATATGGACTGGGAGGACAGTCTGTGCTATTGTTACATTAATTGGTAACTAGAGGAAAACAGCCAGAAATCTCTTAACTGCTGTTTTTTAGTATGCCACTAAAACAATTAATTCTTTCTCTTCAACTTTAAGATAGCATCTTTGTTTGAATTGTGAATTAATCCATGTTTTCCAAAAATGTTTGGTATTGTCTTTGCATGGGAAATGGAGTTAGAAGAATTGCTTCCTGTTCGGGACTTTTACCACTTCTTTGAAAGGTTGTCTCCAACCATGTCAGTTGTCTGGAAGAGGGGAACCTACTTCTAAGACCCAACTTCAGAAATAGGTAAGTAAAGCAACTGGACCACATTAAAGGATCCTAAATTGGAAGGGAAAAGGTATAAACCTTATTTTTATTAAAATTTTGTGCTTGAGTAGCATAAAGGATTATTTGTGCAGCTCTACACTAGAAGTGCTACATCAGCGCAGCTGTATCACTGTAGCACATTTGGCGAAGACACTCTATGCCAATGGGAAAACACTCTCCTGTTGGCGAGAGATGGAAGCTATGTTGGAGGGAGAGCATATCCTGCTGATCTAGCGCCAGTGTGAACTGCGCTTAAGTCACTCTAACTTGCATCATTCGAGGATATCTTTTTCATACCCCTGAGTGACGTAAGTTACATCAATTTAAGTGGTAGTGTAGATCTGCCCTTTTATATCAGTTTGAAATGTCTGGGAGATAACAGTAAAGAAGTTATAATGCACATCTTGTGCCAGGTGTTGTCAGCATCAACAAGGCCAAGATTCAAACTGGGGGTCCCTTTTAAACACTAACAAACACCACCAGCTCAAGTCCCTATCCAGAATTTCTGAGATCACTGAGTATTTTTCTGGGCACTCTTAATAGGCAATACTTTCCCACTCACAAGCACTGAGTCTATATATGAAACAAGGAAAACTTTAATGAGGGAAAGGGAAAATAGAATTCTACTCAGTTCTATTTGTTCTTATACTATGCTTATTACTGTTGTATCTGAGCTGCTTCCAGCTCAGATACTTGGTTTGTTAGTGGGTTTTTTGTTTTGTTATATAAATATACTTGCTCCTGTGTGTTTCTATTAGAGAAGGCAAGACCCAAATAAATGTGCCTTAGACTTGAAGCAGAAATTTGTAAGGTTTGTTATGGCCTTGGTTCTTGGAACAGTTCATTCTATAGTCTTTGACTGCCACAGAGAAAGTTCTATCTCCTGTACACACAAGAAATTCTATGGGAAATTCACGTAGAGAGCAGAGGACAGGTTTGATATGTTCATGGTAGCCCAAATTTCTAAGATGACGTTCTGCGGTGTTCTGTATTATTTGGAGTTTCCTAAGTGCTGAAGGCTTCATACCCAGGTATATTGCATTGCTGTAGTCAAGCTGAAAAGTTTCAGAGACATGAATAATTGAGTCCAGGTCTTTGTCCACTAGGATGGGACAGAATCTGTTAGCTAGCCAGAGATGGTAGAAAGTGTTACTTACAAATGCTGCTATGTGACGGCTTAGTGTCAGTGAGGAATCAAAGAGTACTCCTAGACGATAGACTGAATTGACCAACTGTGGGTGCGTATCTTCAATCAATAGAGACTACACCATGTCTGCAAGCTCTTCAGATTACTTTATGTCCACCAACATCAACTCTGTTTTGCTGTGGTTCAGCTTCAGCAGCTGTTTTTCATCCATGAGCGGATCTCATCCAAGCATTGGGCCATCTTGGTGATGGTGGTGTGGTCGTATGTGGCTGTATGTTATCATCTGCATATTGCTGGCACCTGAGGCCACGTTGTCTGACCAGTTTACCTAGTGTTTGCATGTAGATGTTGAAAAGGACCGGAGAGACATCTGATACTTGTGGAACTCCACAAGTGAGAAGTCTAGTGGTGGACGTGCAATTTCTCCTAACTACTCATTCTCCCAGAAAAGACTAAAACCATTTTAGTGCCTTACCCTGGACTCCTGCCACCTCTCCCAGGTGAGGCAGCAGAATCTCATGGTGAACAGTGGTTGAACATGGCTCTGCAGAAAAGTCCAGGACGATAAAAATGGATATCTATCCTCTATCCATTGACAGGAGGAGATCATCCATCAATACCACTAAGGCAGTTTTGATTCTGCATCCAGGCCTGAAACCAGATTGTCCTGGGTCTAAAATTTTAGCTTAATTTAGATGACTTTGCTATTGGCTTTTTGCTGACTTCTCTAAGAACTTGCTCAGGAATGGGACCTTTGACACATGGTGATAGTTGGCTGGAACTGAAGAATCCTGTGTTTCTTCAGTGTTGGTCAGACTACTGTATTTTGAAAGAGGCTGGAAAGATTCCTTCTCTGAATCAAACTGGGAAACACAGCAATAGTGTAGCTAAATGAATAAGTAAATCACTTCTATTTCTTCCTTTCCTCCCTGATGGTAACTATGGCAATAGTCTGTTTACTCTGTTCCCAACCGCTAGTTAGAATGTCCTGTTTGTCAGTGGATAGTGTAGTCCAGAGTCCGGAGATGCACTCTGGCAGACCTGTCCCAGTATCTTCGGAAGTGCTGCCTGGTCCCATTGTGAGTCTCCACCACATAATCCAGCCAGCTATAGTGATTTCAGCTTTATTCAGTGGTTGGGTACGAAGGGCCTCACTGAACTTCGTTCAAGTCTGTAAGTGTCTTCTGTGGCTTCATTGAAGAGCTCTCTCTGCTTTGCACCGCATCAATGAACCGCCTCTGTGTCATCTCATGTCAAGGAGTCACTTCCGCAATAGCTCTTGCAGTGAAATTCTCAGTCTGCATCAACTCTTTCCACAGGATCCTCAGGGGAGAGGTATGAAAGGCATATGGGATTTTTGAGCAGTCCTTGAGATACAGTAGTACTACCCAACCAAATCTGAGTTGATGTACAGTTAGGGTGGTTCCCACAATGTCACTGAAGGAATTCTAGATAAAAAGGTTATGTAAATAAAACTCCCTCTGTAGCTGTACTTCCCTCTGTTAACCCATACATGGGGCAGAGAGCTTCTTCACATCTAGAGCTTCAGGCTGCAGGGCTTACAAAAATAATGAATTCATTGGAAATAATCTTAAAAAAATCTGTCTTATAGATATACTTCTAATTGGCACAAAAAAAAAACTTTAACAGAATACTACTCAGATTTTAACAGCTCTGTTTGCTGCTTTCATGGAAAAGACACAACCTTAAACTTTACTTGATTGAAATCCTTCTAGGAGAAAAACAGATATTTTTGTTTTAACATTTTTCAGTTTATACAATTTTACATGATTACTACTTTGCCCTTTTTATATTTTCTATAATTTTAATAAAAATATATGGAGATAAATGCTGTTATGTTTGTGATGATATGGCTAGGACAGAGGAAATGAATGTTGGTTCCTAGTTAAGATCCGAGACTTAAATTAAAAGTTGAAATCAGGTCATCAGTACATACAAAACCCAGGTAACAAGTTACCTACCTTAGTTTTTGTTTTAGATAAGTAGCTGTTGACTCTCATTTCTTCTCTCATAACCAACACTTCCCAACTACAAATTACCAGTTCTCTTCACTCTTCTTACATTGTTCTGACCCTCCTTTGTGTTTTTTTCATCATAGAAAATTAGGGTTGGAAAAGACCTCAGGTCATCTAGTTCAACCCTGTGCTCAAAGCAGGACCAACCCCAACTAAATCATTCCATCCAGGGCTTTGTCAAGCCATGTCTTAAAAACCTTTAAGGATGGAGATTCCACCACCTCCCTAGATAACCTATTCCAGTGCTTCACCACCCTCCTATTGAAATAGTTTTTTTCTAATATCCAACCTAGACCTCCCCCACTGCAACTTGAGACCATTGCTCGTTGCGTCATCTGTCACCACTGAGAACAGCACCTAGCTCCATCCTTTTTGGAACCTGCTGCCCCCTTCAGGTAGGTGAAGGCTGCTATCAAATCCCCCCTCACTCTTCTCTTCTAAATAACCTGTTCCCTCAGTCTAAATAACTCCAGTTCTTCTCAGTTTAAATAACCCCAGTTCTTCTCTTCTAAATAACCCTAGTTCTTCTCAGTCTAAATAACCCCAGTTCCCTCAGCCTCTCCTCGTAAGTCATGTGCCCCAGCCCCCAAATCATCTTCATTGCCCTCCACTGGACTCTCTCCAATTTGTCCACATCCTTTCTGTAGTGGGAGGCCCAAAACTTGATAAACTACTTCAGATTTGGCCTCACCAGGGTCGAATAGAGGGGAATAATCACTTCCCTTAATCTGCTGGCAATGCTCCTACTAAAGCAGCCCAATATGCCATTAGTCTTCTTGGAAAAAAGGGCAAACTGTGACTCATATTCAGCTTCTTGTCCACCATAAATCCCAGGTTTTTTTCTGCAGAACTGCTGCTTAGCCAGTCAGTACCCAGCCTGTAGTAGTGCATGGGATTCTTCCGTCTTAAGTGCAGGGCTATGCACTTGTCCTTGTTTAATCTCATCAGATTTCTTTTGGCCCAATCCTCCAACTTGTCTAGGTCACTCTGGACCCTATCCCTACTCTCCAGCATATCTACCCCTCCCCCCAGCTTAGTGTCATCCATGAACTTGCTGAGGGTGAAGTCAATCCCATCATTCAGATAATTAATGAAGATGTTGAACAAAACCAGCCCCAGGACTGACCTCTGGGGCACTCCACTTGATACTGGCTGCCAACTAGACATCGAGCCATTGATCACTACCCATTGAGCCCGACGACCTTGCCAGTTTTTTATCCACCTTATAGTCCATTCATCCAATCCATACCTTTTAAACTTGCTGGCAAGAATACTGTGGGAGACCATATCAAAAGCTTTGCTAAAGTCAAGGTATATCATGTCTGCTGCTTTCCCCATATTTACAGAGCCAGTTATCTTATCATAGAAGGCAATCAGGTTGATCAGCCATGACTTGCCCTTGGTGAATCCATGTTGACTGTTCTTGATCACCATCCTCTCCTCCAAGTGCTTCAGAATGGATTCCTTGAGGACCTGCTCCATGATTTTTCCAGGGACTGAGGTGACTGGTTTGTAGTTCCCCGGATTCTTCTTCTTCCCTTTTTTAAAGATGGGCATTATATTTGCCTTTTCCAGTTGTCCAGGACCTCCCCTGATCACCAACAGTTTTCAAAGATAATGGCCAATGGCTCTGCAATCACATCAGCCAACTCCCTCAGCATCCTCAGATGCATTACATCCGGACCCATGGACTTGTGCATGTCTAGCTTTTCTAACTAGTCTTTAACTTGTTCTTTCACCACTGAGGGCTGCTCACCTCCTCCTCATACTGTGCTGCCCAGTGCAACAGTCTGGGAGGTACC
Source organism: Gopherus flavomarginatus (assembly GCF_025201925.1). Taxonomy (NCBI): domain Eukaryota; kingdom Metazoa; phylum Chordata; order Testudines; family Testudinidae; genus Gopherus; species Gopherus flavomarginatus. Next base: position 287,740,661 of record NC_066618.1, read on the forward strand.
CTTGTCTGTGAAGACTGAGGCAAAAAAAAACCATTGAGTACTTCTGCTTTTTCCACATCATCTGTCACTAGGTTGCCTCTCCCATTCAGTAAGGGTTCCACACTTTCCCTCACCACCTTTTTATTGCTAACACACCTGTAGAAACTCTTCTTGTTACCCTTCATATCCCTTGCTAGCTGTTACACCAGTTGTGCTTTGGCCTTCCTGATTACACCTCTGCATGCTCGAGCAATAGTTTTTATACTCCTCCCTAGTCATCTATCCAAGTTTCCTCTTTTTGTAAGCTTCCTTTTTGTGTTTAAGCTCACCGAAGATTTCTTTGTTAAGCTAAGCCGATTGCCTGCCATATTTACTATTCTTTCTGACATCGGGACGGTTTGTTCCTGCACCCTCAATAAGGCTTCTTTAAAATACAGCCAGCTCTCCTGGACTCTTTTCCCCCTCATATTATCCTCCCAGGGGATCCTGCCCATCCATTCCCTGAGGGAGTCAAAATCTGCTTTTCTGAAGTGCAAGGTCTGTATTCTTCTGCTCTCCTTTCTTCCTTTTGTCAGGATCCTGAACTTGACCATGTCATGGTCACTGCTGCCCAGGTTGACACCCACTTCTACTTCCCCTACCAATTCTTCCCTGTTTGTGAGGAGCAGGTCAAGAGGAGCATAGCCCCTAGTTGGTTCCTCCAGCACTTGCACCAGGAATTTGTCCTGAATGATCTGGATTGTCTGTGCACTGCTGTATTGCTCTCCCAGCAGATATCAAGGTGAGTGAAGTCCCTCATGAGAATGAGGGCCTGTGATCTGGAAACTTTTGTTAATTGTCTGAAGAAAGCCTCGTCTATCTCATCCTCCTGGTCTGGTGGTCTATAACAGACATCCACCACGACATCACCCTTGTTGCTCTCACTTCTAAACTTAACCCAAAGACTCTAAACAAGCTTTTCTCCAGTTTCATACTGGAGCTCTGAGCAATCATTTTGCTCTCTTACATACAGTGCAACTCCTCCACCTTTTCTTCCTCGCCTGTCCTTCCTGAACAGTTTATACCCATCCATAAGAGTGCTCCAGTCATGTGAGTATCCCACTAAGTCTCTGTTATTCCAATCACTTCATAGTTTCTTGACTATGCCAGGACTTCCAATTCTTCCTGCTTGTTTCTCAGGCTTCTTGTGCTCGCGTACAGGCACCTAAGATAACTAGCCAATTGCCCTACTTTTTTTCAGTATGAATCAGGAAGCCTCCCCTGTTGCACCCGCCTTCTTATATTTCCTCTAGATATCCCACTTCTCCACTTACCTCCGGGCTTAGGTCACCATCCCCCGGCTAACACAGTTTAAAGCCCTCGTCACTTGTTTAGCAAGTGTGCCTGCGAAGATGCTCTCCTCTCTCTTCATTAGGTGGATCCCATCTCTTCCTAGCAATCCTTCTTCCTGGAACAACATCCCATGGTTGAAGAATCCAAAGCCCTCTCTCCGACACCACCTGAATAACCACACATTTACCTCCACAATTCGATGGTCCCTACCTGGGCCTTTTCCTTCAACAGGGAAGAAGGATGAGAACACAACTTGCACCTCAAACTCCTTTATCCTTCTTCCCAGAGCCATGTAGTCTGCAGTGACCCGCTCAAGATTATTGTTAGCAGTATCATCGGTGTCCACATGCAGAAGTAGGAAGGGGTACTGGTCTGAGGGCTTGATCAGTCTTGGCAGACACTCCGTCACATTCTGAATTCTAGCTCCAGGCATGCAGCACACTTCTCGAGTCTCCTGGTCTGGACGGCAGATGGATAACTCTATCTCCCTTAGGAGGGAGTCCCCGACCACCACCATCTGTTTCCTTCTCTTGGGACTGGTGGTCGTGGAACCCCAGGATCCCAGGATAATGCATCATATGCCTTCTGGTCGACAAGGTCTCCTTCTGATCTCTTCCCTCAGCTGACTCTTCCAAACCATTCTCTGATGTAGTACTGTGCAGAGCGCCTGAAAACAGTTTCTTACCTCTATCTGCATTGGGGATACATGAGTTTTCCTCTTTCTTCTTCTGGAGGTCACATGCTGCCAATTTTCTTCCCCATTCTGCACTGCCCTCTCTGTTTCTTCAGCATGCTGTGCCTATCTGGTTCTTTGGCAGGCTTCATGCGGCACTGCTGTGGGTCCTTGTTATAACCTCTGTCCTTCATGTCCTTGGAGATTTTTTCAAATATTCCAGCATTTCGTCTTTTGGAACTGAGTTCACATAGAATGGATTCATCTCCTCATACAGCGATCAGATTAATCTGACTCGTTTTCTCTGAAGTCTTGGGGACAGTAATACTAATATCTGCTGGGCTGCTCTTCCTTTCTCAGCTCTGCTTCTAGAACAGACACTTTCCTATGTCTTCTCTGGAACCCAAGAACACTTTTGGGGGTTGATCTCTTGGCTTTAGCTATCCCAGGTACTATCTGTGTTTGCCTATCAAACCTTGCTATTTGGTCTTCCTCGACAGCTAGAAACTTTGAACAACTTAAATGTATATGTATTAGAATTTTTCTGGTTCTGTTAAAGTATTTTGTTCTAAATCCATTTGCTGACTTCAAATGGTTATAACTATAAAAATGTTATCTTTATAAAACAAGCCATATATGAATAGATCTCATTAAAACATCTGACTATTAAGCAAAGTTTAAATAAAACCAGTCTGGTAAACTTAGGTATACATATGGGGACAACTATCCCAAACTGGAACTATCTTAACAGTATGTTCATAATTGCTCTTTGGCTGGATCAGAGTCCTTACTTAATGACGGATTGCTTTTGGAACTGGTTAGCCAAATATAGATTGGTTCTGAAGTTATTGAACTAAATAGCTTTGAATTGAGTTTATTCTGTAAATCATATAAGGAATCTAATCAAGTCAAGTTTGATGATTTTGTTATTTATATACAGTAACATAGCCTGTGAAAAGGTTCATAAGAAATTCCAGTTTGTATTATATGTTGTAATATTTGATGCATATGCTTTAAAACATAATCTTTTTATATTTAGTACAAAAAAGAGCATATGAAATGCTCAGAGCTCAGTCTTAACTCTGTACTTCCTAACTTTTGAGTGCATGGTTTCTCAGCCATAATATTAATATTAGTCTCTCTGTCTTTTTGTATTTATATTATACACACGTCTGATGTATTTATTTTGCAAAACACTTTTGGATGAAATGTACTATATAAATATAAAGTTATCTGATTATCACCATATATTTTGTATTTTTCCACAGATCTTTTAACTGTTGGTGATCACTTATTAGCCTCTATATTGATTTTTTGTTCCAATAAACATAAAATTTGAAATTAAAATATTCCTCTAGCATTATGGCAGTTGTCCATGTTTCTCATGCCCACTGGGGAGCAGATTTTTTTTTCTCTCTCCTCTTGGGTTATCAACAAGGATTCATTGGTGAAATTCCTGAAGGCCAAGCAAGAAGCCACACAATGTCACAAAAAGTCCTGTGGCACCTTATAGACTAACAGAAGTATTGGAGCATAAGCTTTCGTGGGTGAATACCCACTTTGTCAAACACATGACTAAGTGGGTATTCACCCACGAAAGTTTATGCTCCAATCCTTCCGTTAGTCTATAAGGTGCCACAGAACTCTTTGTCGCTTTATACAGATTCAGACTAACACAGCTACCCTCTGATACTTGAGAACCTCACAAAGTTACACAGATCAAGATAAACAATCTTCTCATATGTTTACCAACAGAAAAAAAACATGGAAAGTGTGACAGGTTTGCTAGGTAATCTTGAACAACTTATTTATCCTGTTTCCCCATCTGTACAATGATACTAAGCTATCTCCCTACATCATAGGTCTGCTGTGAGAATTATTTAGCAAACCTTTGTAAAGAGCTTTAAATCTCAGTCTGGAGAGACATGTGAGTGCTCAGTATTAAGTACGGCAAGAGAGCAGAATTTTAGTGGGGCATTTCACTATAGCCAACCACAAGTGTTTAAAAAATATCATAAGTATCGAAAAAATCATGAGATTTTTTTAAAAATTGCTTTTTTAATTGGCATTCTCATTTCTGAGCTTTTAGGGTGCACTCAGGTCATATGCTGAATCTTTTCTTTGCAACCACGAAAGCTAGAAGCATTTTCTAATGGAAAGCTGTGGTTCCCACAATTGCTTGTCTTCTGCAGCTGGGACTTTAAATGAAATCTCAAATATTATGAGACTCCTGATACAGTCAGGATGGTTGGTAACAAGACTGCCCAGAGGTGGGGAGGGATGAGTAAGTAGGGATAACTACAGCTCCCCATTTTTAAAAAAAAAAGGATTTTGGGAAATGTCAGGTGATGCTATTTCCATATTGGACTGGGACTTCTGCATCTGGGAGGGAGGGTTAGCTGGAGCCCACTCTCCCAGACTGGGGTGCGTGCATATGGAGGTGACGGGGGGTGGGGTGGGGTGGGGGGCAGCTGAAGGGTGAAGAAAGATTTTGCTGTGTGTTTGGATGAGGCACTTAAACCCGCCCTCATTTACTTTGTCCCCTCACACTCCCCCAGCCCCTGCCTGGAGCCCTGGGTACAGAAGACAGGCTGAGATGCTGCTGCCACCAGCACCGCCTCACGTGCTCTCAGCTGGCAGAAGAAGAGCCTCTACCGGTTACTCCCGCCCGCCCGCGTTCCCACTCCCGGGCCGCTTCGAGATCCAACCCAAACAAACCGGCGCTGAAGAGAATCGCCCAATCAGAAACCGCAGAAAATAGCTGACTGACAGGCGAGCCTACCCAATGGGAAGCATCTTATGAGAAGGGCAGGACCATCGTTGAGGAGGCTGAACGGCACCGCCCGCTGGGAGGATCGCGGGGGCGCGGCTAAACCGCATGAGGGCGTGGTTTGAAAGGACGTGGGCGTGGCTTTTGCTTTGCGAGGGGCGTGGCCTAGTGGGCCCTATTTAAACCTGCTGCTCCCACCCTCAGCCGCTGAGTCGGCGCGGAGCCGTTGCAGGTGTTGTGTCCTCGGCGGAGGCTGCTTTGGATAACGCTGGTGCGCGCGGGTTCCTCATCCCGTGGTTGCCCCCTTCCTCTGCAGCAGGGGCGGGCTTCGGCGGGTGGGGGGCAGGAGGCTTCCCCCTCTTGCAGGGCGGGCGTGTGGGGCTGTGATACCCGCTGGATGCGCTCCCGGCGCCCGGGGCAGGAGGGGGCCGCAGGGAAGCGTTGCCTGGCCGCTGCCTAAGAGGATTTACTACGTCTCGGACTCCGCCTGGCGCCGGTGCCGCCGCTGCCGCGTGTGCAGGTGCCCCCGGCGCGCGGGAAGCGGAGATGGACGAGAAGTACCTGCCCGAGCTGATGGCGGAGAAGGACTCGCTGGACCCTTCCTTCACCCATGCGCTGCGGCTGGTGAACCAAGGTGGGCGACCCCGGGACACGAGCGCTGGGGGGGGGCTCGCTGGGTCCGTGAGGCGCGGGCTGAGTTCCTGCTCCCGCTGGCTCCTCTCGGCGGCTGGCAGCCAGGTGCGGAGCCTGGCGTCTCCGCCTCCTTCGGTCCCCGCGCGGGCCGCCTGCCAGGGCACCGGCTGCTGCTCCGCGGCTGCCAGGTGAAAGTTACTCCGGGGGCCAAGCGGGGTTTGGCGGCTGGGTCGCTGTCGCCCGGCGAGACGCGATCCCCAGCGGGCGTGGCGTGCCCCGGACAGAGGGTGGCTGGATGCCTTGGCACATCGTACCCCGGGGGATGCGGTGGGAGGAGACGTACCCTGCCAGGGATGTAAAATCTCCGTCCAGGCGCTCTCCAGGCGGGCGGGGGTTGACTTCAGCTCTGGAGCCTTTTGTGATCTCTCTCGATAGGATGCGTCTGGTCCTCGGGGTGGGGAGGAAGCCGGCCGGGTCTTCTCTCTGTGGTGTGCTTGGAACGTCCAGTGTTGTCCCGGTCTGTTGACACTTGTGGGTTTGCTGTTGTCTCTTTCCATTGATCTTAATAGTGATGTACATTTCTGCTAGGAGGAGGAAGCCTGACGACTTTGGGTAAAATTACCACAAAAAATTGGCTCCAGAGAACAGTGCATATTGTAATTCCTCGCTTTGCATCTTAGCGGAGACTGATGCAGTGAAGTTCCCTTAAATACCCAAATTATTTAAAGAGTAGGCTTTCTTGAAAGAAAACATAATCCTTTTAGTGAGCAGATAATACAGGATTGTCAAACACACACCCACTTTAATTTTAGTTCGAATAAAAGCTATCACCACACTTTCCTGTTTTACTAATATTGGATTAATGATGAACAGATGTTCACTTAAATTACTGCAGTTTCTATTCTTGATCCATTTCTGATACGTTCTCTTTTTTCTGTTTACATTCCTGATTGGGCTTGCTTTTGTGTCTAATGAACTATGTTTTCCATTGTTCCCTATTGTGTAGCCTGCTGTGTGAGGATCTGAATTATACAGTGTGATCAGTGGAGTTAAGGAAGACTGGGGTTACAAAGTCAAATAATAGTAAAACAAAGTGTAATCTTCTTTACTCAGCAAAATGACATCCCATTTAACTAGACAAATGAGGAGAATTGTTTAAGTTTGTATGCATAAGACAGGTAGTCTTGATTTCAGATTTTTCATGTTGCCACTGCTAGGTGAAGTATTGCTTTGGGATTTTTGGGCATACATGTCTGTCAGTTTATGCTATGAACAGTCCATAGTTAGGTTATATATTCATACATGGTAAGAATAGATTCAACTGCATGTACATTTTAATCTAAAAATAGCCTTAGTTATTCCACAGATAATGGTTCTCCTGTTGAGAATGTTTGTTAATATCTAGGAGCTGTCCAGTATGCCAGCAAAACTAAAAATTATGTTTATATTTGTTCGTTCTTCAAGAAGTGGTCTTCAAATTAAGTTTTCCCACAGGAAGTCATATACACCTTTGCAAGTAACTTCAGAAACTGAAAATAGCTTTTTAAGTCAATTTTGTGCAAAATTATAATTGTGTAAGTCTGCTTTAGGCAATCTGGTGATTTGGAAAAAAGTGATTTCTAAGCATCAAAACAATTAGCAACAGTAAATTGAAAAATAACTTGTTTAAAATGGTCACTAGTGTTTTCAGAAATGTCTATTGCCTGAATATTAAAGAAGAAAGTATAGTGTAAACTATGTGTATGTTCAGCTATAATTCTGGGGAAATGTCTGAATGGTGAACTTCTTTATGATGGGTAGATGACTATAAAACATTCATAAAATATGCTGAGGTAATATGGTACAAAATTCACAAATCATAGTAGTCCAGACTTAGTAATAAATCAATTCACTAGTTTAACTTTTAAAAATGAAAATAGAGTCTGCACCTTGACTTCATCGCTGAAATTATTGGAAGGCTATACTGGTATTTGCTTCATTACATTCATTGAGAGATAGATAGATAGATATCTAAGTTACAAATGTTAGACTGGTATACTTTGATTTGCAGTGTTCTAGGAAATAATTTCTGGTTTTAAATTTTTAAGTACTAACAAATTGTTGCTAAAATGGTCTGTATTATAGTTGACTAATGCACATAATCTCAGTTTGCAAAATGCACATATCATGGCACTTTCCATTTCATATTCTAAAACAATGAAGTTTGTGCCAAAAAGTGCAGAACACCAGGCAGTCTTATTTGAAGGAATTTTTTTGTAAAAAGTTTCCTATTAACTGAAGATAAAATCATTTGAAGGAAAATCTTAGTGTAAATCAAGTTTTCTGATCCTGTCAATAAGTATCTTTGTTAAACATGTGCTTAAATTTTACTTTTATCAACTTCTATTAGTCATTAAACTTCTAACTATATACTGTCCTCAAAGATCATGACAGTTATTCACATCTCAGAGTTCTGAGCAAAGATTGAGAATAGAATATCTTCCAGACTTTATAAATCTACATGGGTATATATCAGATCACTTTTCATGAAATTATAAGGATCTTTAACTAATGTTCTTATCTGTGAGTCTGAAGTTTGATAACAAAGTAAATTAACTAGAATTAATACCGAGGGCTTGCCCCTTGGTATGTTTTCATTGATGACCAGGGTCACATCTACTTCTAATGTTTCCTGGTACAGTAGTTTTAGTATCTATAGATACCTGGTGCTCTTCTAGCTCATACATTAAAACATGGATGGTGTTCTCAGTAGGATGTTTGTTAATAATGTCTCTTGTATTTCTGTAGATTTTTGTTTGGCTTCAGATTTAATTTCTGTGCTGTTAAAGTCACAAAGACTTAGAGATTTCACCCATTTATCTTTTGAAATGTAAACTCCTAAAATAAGAGCATAGTAACTACCAGTTTAAAATCCAGGTTTATATAACCTCAGCTATTTAAAATTACCTGAGTTGATGATCGACCTCACAGACAGTTGTATAATCTAGTGTTTTGAAGCTGCTGCTGACTAAAAGAAATGTAATATGTAGAGTATCTGCTTATCTTAAAGTAATAATAGGATTTTTATGTTGCAGTGACTTCAGAAGTTAATAGGTCTTTAATCTATTCTTCTCAATTGTACCAGGCTATGATCTCCTTGGCAAAATGGAATATATTATTTTTGAGTTTTTTAAATGTTTTCTTTTGTCTGCCTGAACTTGTAATTTTGGTGGTTTGTACTACTTACGTTGTTCAGGAATCATAATCTAAACATGTCACTATTTTTGCTTATTTGAAAGTAATAGAAGTTAAAATCAGTGTTACTGAAGGGGTAAGAATTAATTTTTTTCCAATGGTGCAATAATCAAAATGGGGGTTTGGGTTGCAAAAACAAACAAGGAAATACTTTACAAATAACCAGTCTAATTATTGTAACATTATTTTAAGTTTTGCCAAATCAACGTAAACAATTGCGTTTTATGAATACGCTCCACGTAGTGGAGCAGCAAACATATATTTTGATGAATGAAACCAATTTATGTAAAACTTTTTTGGGATCACTTCTTGAGACTTAGTGAGCAGCATCATTCAATCAGTATTGGGGAAAATCGCCAAACAAAGCTCAGAAGGGCTGAAGTAGGTGCATTTTTTCAGTACATATGAGAGCACAATAATATTCACAAATGTCTTGCCATGTTGAAATCTAGTATCGAGGGAATTGAGAAGCTGCCCTGTGTCCGTACTTTCAATATCTGCCAATTATAGTCTCCGCATGTTAATGCACAATAGTATACTGAAATTTTTCTAAGGGGCAGATGAAAAATCATAAACCATACATAAAACATGTATGCTTTCTTGGTCTGAAGGTTTATTTACAGAACTTAATAAACTACAGAGCATAATGAACATCAGGAATGGGGCTGGGCAGAGAGGAAACTCCTTTACCAGGTACTACAAATAAACAAAGTTTTTAGTATTTCAGAATTAATGTTTGCTTGGCAAATAGCATTTGCCGGTATTGAGCAAACTGATGGAATTGAAATGAACACCTACTTATTTGTTGCCTACCTACATACTCATTAACTTCATTGCTTGCTATTTTCAATTGCTGTAAAGCAGTAATCTTCTCAAATTGTTCCCCCAAAATGTGAGGCCTCCAATGGCTTTAACAAAATTTTCACAAATATAAAATGCGGGGGTGGGGGGTGGGTGGCTGTTGAAGTGCTGTGTTAAACAAGTACTGGAGCAATCCACTACTGCTTAAATTTGGTAGAACAGTAGGGGTCCTTCTCCAGGAGGTAATGAGAATATATTGTCACAGTTCTGCTCTGAATCAGATGTATATTTACTTTTCTACTTGAGCAAAACACATTAAGTCTGTTTACTGTAATACAATTAGCTTTCTTATTATAAACATAGTTAGATTTGTGACAAAAGAAAGCCAGACACATAGGTGAAGTTTTCATATACTTAATGAATTGGCAGCCCTGAAATGATTGTTTTATTTCTGGTACTTAACAGCTACATATCATTCTGGCTAGTTCTAACCTACATATGGTAGCTCTTATTCTCAAAGAAGGCCTCTGGTGCCATTCCCATAGAGGTTAGATCATGGGGAGTGGGGAGGAATCAAGGTGGTGGGCACCCCCATCCCCATGTAAGAGCCTGCAATTCAGTTGTGCATTTTTTTCCATGTTTGCAGTGCTTGGGAAACTGCTATTTTGGTAGAGAAATAAAATACATTTTTGGGTTTAGAAGCTGAAATTTTTTTAGAAGTTTCCTAGAAATTGTAAAAAACAATCTCCATAATCAAAGGCATTAGATATAGCTTTCATCTTTAATCTTATCATGGCAATAGCTTATCCCACAGAGGGAAGTGTTATGCTACAGAGGTTTTAAATAAGTGACTTGTCAGTCACTGTACTAAAACTTAGCAGGTAGAACAACTTTAATATGTAATGTTACATCTGCTCCTTACCACATATGGAAACAGATTGAGTTGAAGACAGCAGCAGTAAGTTGTTCCTGGTTAAAATAAAATCTCTCTCTAGCAAAGCAATGCACTTGAAGGTGTGAAGATTTATAGCAATTATTTTCTGAAGTGACGGTGAACTTTCATAGGCTTCCTAGCTTGAATTTATTCCCCAGGTTTTTGGAATTAATTTTACATCTGCTACTAGAAATACTTAAAGCTGTAAAACTTGAATCTAGTGCTTTTGAGATTAGGTTGCCTAACTTGTTTTCTACCTCTGGACATGTCACTGTCAAAAGTTCAACTACTTTCTTGATGTACAATCCAGTGCCCTTTATCAAGCAGGGTATTGTGTTTGCAAGGCTGACTGTCTTTCAGATTATACATTTTGTGAATGTAGGTACTAGAGGGGCTGACATAATACCTATTAAACTATTTGGTAGTTCAGTAATTAGGGCTTTTCTAAACTACAAAACAAAGTTGACTTTTATCTAATTTGATCTCAAGCCCCTGAATTAATGAAGTCGATTGAGCATGGTGTGACCACGCACATTGTTTTGATGGAGTGCGTCCTCACTAGCAGTACCTGCATTGATGCACAAAGCAGTGCATCATGGGTAGCTATCACAAAGTGTGACATGTTGCAGTGTGTTTTGGGAAGTTTGTGCAATGCCTCATGGGACCAAAACATTGTCGCAGAAGAGAGTGGGAACATTGTGTCAGCATCCCATGATGCACTGTGCTCCCTCCTTCATATCAATGGCAAACAAACCAGTGGTTTTCATGCTTTAAAACTGCTGCATGTACCCCATAACCTCAGAAGCATGGAGCCTGCTCAGTTGTTCACTCTTACTGTGAGCATCTCAAACACCTTGCACCTTCTCCTGCAGTATTTCCAGAGCTGAAGATGGGCACTCCACATGGAACACAGTGATGTCCTGCAAGCAGCGCTGCTGCAGGCCATTTGGGGGAAAAAAACAATTCCCAGTTGCTGCTGGCAGTCTCAGAGCAGCTGCCCTCTGAGCACCATTTCTGGTTCTGTGAAACAAGCACTGACTGCTGGTAGGACTGCATCTTTTGCAGGTATGGGATGATGAGCAGTGGTTGCAGAACTTTTGATTGCAGAAGGTCACCTTCCAGGAACTTTGTGCAGAACTTTCCCCTGCCCTGCAGCTCAACATAAATGAGATCTGCTCTGACAGTGGAGAAATGAGTGGTGATCACCATTTGGAAGCTTGCAACACCAGGCGGTTACCGGTCAGTGAGGAATCAATTTGAGTAGGTAAATCAACCATGGGAGCTGCTGTGCTCCGTGTGCAGGGTCATTAATCAACTTCTGCTACAAAGGGTAGTGAGTCTGGGAAATGTGAAGGATATAGTGGATAGTCTTGCCACGATGGGGTTCCCTAATTGTGATGGTCATAAATGACCCCATATTAGCACCAGACGACCTTGCCGAAGAGTACATAAACCAAACAAGATACTTCTCAATCGTGTTGCAAGCGCTGGTAGGTCACAGGAGATATTTCACCAACTTCTCTAGGAACTTGGGTCTTGTCATAAACATAAGTAATACTTAATAGAACAGAAGTACTTCATATCTCTTTTTTGCCTGTAAAGGGTTAACAAGATCAGTGAGCCTGGCTGTCACCTGACCGGAGGACCAATCAGGGGACAGGATACTTTCAAATCTTGATGGAGGGAAGTTTTTGTGTGCGCTGTTAGATTTTGGTGGTTGTTCTCTCTGGGTTCTGAGAGCGACCAGACGTACAACCAGGTTTCTCTCCAGTCTCTCTGATACTGGCTCTTATGTGCTCAGAATAGTGAGTACTAGGTAGATAAGGCGAGTTAGGCTTATGTTTGTTTTCTTTATTTGCAAATGTGTATTTGGCTGGAAGGAGTTCAAATTTGTATTTTGCTGAAATGGTTTTAATTTGTACTTATATACTTAGGCTGGGAGGGTATTCCTAGTGTGTCTAGCTGAAAGACCCTGTGACATATTCCATCTTAAATTTACAAAGGTAATTTTTACTGTTTTTTCTTTAATAAAAAGCTTTTCTTGTTTAAGAACCTGTTTGTTTGTTTTTTTTATTCTGGTGTGAGATCCCAGGGGACAGGGTCTGGATTCACCAGGGAATTGGTGGAGAGAAAGGAGGGAAGGGAGAGAGAGAGGTTAATTTCTTTCTGTTAGGATTACTTTCTCTCTCAGGGAGAGTCTGGGAGCGGGAGAGAGAAGGAGGGGGGAAGGTGGATTTTCCTCTCTGTTTTAAGATTCAGGGAGTTCGAATCACAGTAATCTTGCAGGGTAACCCAGGGAGGGGAAGCCTGGGAGAGGAAATGGTGAAGAAAAGGGTTTACTTTCCTTGTGTTAAGATCCAGAGGGACTGGGTCTTGGGGGTCCCTAGGCAAGGTTTTCGGGGGGACCAGAGTGTACCAGGCACTGGAATTCCTGGTTGGTGGCAGCGTTACAAGTACTAAGCTGATAATTGAGCTTAGAGGAATTCATGCTGGTACCCCATCTTTTGGACGCTAAGGTTCAGAGTGGGGAATTATACCATGACAGGTCTGTTCAAAAAGCTGCAATCCAGGACTCTTTCCAGACCACAGAATTAACATTGATGGCGTTGAGCTGCTTAGTTATCCTGGGAGACCCAGCTTACCCTATGCTCCCATGGCTCATGAAGCCATACACTTACTGTCTGGACAGCAGTAAGCAACAGTTCAACTATAGGCTCAACAACTGCAGAATGGTGGCTCAATGTGCCTTTGGTTGTTTGAAGGGGCACTGGAGAAGATCACCAAGGTCCAACCTCCTTAGTAAGGAGAATGTCCCCATGATTATAGCTGCCTGCTGTGTGCAGAGGGGGGGGGGAAGGGGAGAATTTTTCTGCAAGAGTGGGCAGTTCAAACAGATGGCATGGCAGCCATTTTTTGAGCAGCCAGACACCAGGGCAATAAAAGCGCAGCGTATCTGAGGCTTTGAAAAGCCATTTCAGTAATGAGTCAGAGAAATGAGAGGCATTGTGATTTCCCAAACTTTCACTTGGCCTGTATCACTGTACCTGTAAAGCAAACCCCCCACCCAAGGCCACTGCTTCTTCTCAATAAAGAACATTTTATTTCTCTAATCCATTTACTTTATTTAACTACCATAATTAAGGAGAAGAAGAAGCTAAGCCGGGGGCAGAAAGGGGGAGGCTGCAAAGTTTTCATAGATTATTAGAGTTGGAAGGGACTTTAGGAGATCATCTAGTCCAACCCCCTGCTCGAGGAGGGGACCATTTGGGGATTGGTCCTGCAAGGATTGAACTCTCAACCTTGGGTTAGTAGGCTAATGCTCAAACCACTGAGCTATCCCTCCTGGAACAGCAGAAACACTTTCAGCTGTGCAACATACCACCACATTCAGACTTTTGATAGTCTGGAATGTGCACCTTCTGTTCCTTGTACCTTTTCTTCCCCGGCCCTCCTCCCCCAGGTTAAGTGAAAGGGGTAATGTCCATTTTGCCCATGCCTCATAGAAAGCTTGGAAGGGTGATTCTGCATCAGGCAATGCTGCCTGTCCACCAGGGTGTGCAGAGGGACTCTACCCTCCTGCTTCTGTTCTTGGATGCCTCAATGTGCCTGGTCCCTCATAATCCAAAGCATCTTATCCTGCACCACACACTTTCGCTCATTGGATGCTTTCCTGCTCTCTACGTCTAACTTGTCAGACAATAAAATCCTCCGTGCTCTCAGCTCAGTTCATTCTCAATGAATGTGTCCTCCTTGCAAAAGCAGACTTTCAGTGATTAGATGTTGATATGCCAAAGGACACATTTCCAGTTGTGTGTGGGGGAAATAAGAGCCATTGTACATGAATAAAATGTTTCAATAGTAAAGCCATTTTTGTTTAAAAAACAAAACCCTTATTACATTTGGTGCAAGCCATAATATAATCAAAATCCATAATTGTTCATTGTACTGTTTTTCCCTAGCCATGGGTAATATGCCCCCCGGTCATTGGTGACTCTACTTTCAGTGAAGGTAGGCTCACGGCAGGAGCACAGGTAGCTAGTCAAACAATGGTTCTTTCCCATAGAACCATGAGAAGCTGTTTACGAATGAGGCAGGGACAAATATTTTCACTTCCAAATGATGGAATCTCTCATGTGAGGCCCCAGTCCTCTATCAGCCACTTTAGCAAATAATTTAATCTATGTCAAGCACAGTAAAGGTACATTAGCGGCTGCATGGTTTGGTGATCCAGTATGTGTGGGATGGGGTGGGTCTACATGCCCTTTTTTTCCTGCGTAAGAGCACTTTTGATGAAGATCTCCACTGTTTTCCCCTAGGCAACCTTATATGATATCAGTCTCCTGAGGAAGAAAGGAAGGAGATGCTACATGCCTCTGTGTATAAAGCCGGTCATTATGCTGTGTACTGCAATGATGCCAGCAGAATTAATTCAGGAGTTGTATCAGAAAGTGTTCTACCATGGTGGAAGAAATGAGACTACCCTGCCCAGAAACCTTCTGCAAAGGATTGCAGAATACCTCCATAAAAATTTCCTAGAGAGCCTGGGAATTCTCCATGGATATCTCAGTCCACATAAGCAGTAGCTGGAGCAGCCTCCTGTAAGCAGAGAACCACAGCACCTTGCTTTTTCTTCACAGTAAACATGCAACACCATCAAATGTGTGCGCCCACTAAAGTTTTAACCAGACTTTGAGTATACAATTACAATGAGAGGTGCCTTCCCCGGCATCACAGTCAGCCACCGTGATGTCCTGCAACCCACAGGGCTCCTGGGTTAAATATTTTCTGGCTTTCAGGGAGAATGGATCCACCACTCACCTGTCTCCCATTCCCCTCCTCCTCCTCCACCATGTCATTCTCCTTGTTATCGCTAGACTCTCACACCTGTGAAGTGTCCCCATTGCTTGTGGGGGTGCTTGTAGGGTCACTCCTGCCCCCAAGAATTGCATGCAGCTCATTGTAGAACTGGCATGTGTGAGGTTCAGCACAAGAACTGTTCACCTCCCTTGCCTTCTGGTATGCCTGGTGAAGTTTTTATTATCATACGGCACTGCTCTGTGTCCCTCGTGTAGCCCTCCCCCATTCCACAAGTGATCTTTTAAATGTCATAGATGTCAGCGTTTCCTCTGCTGGATTGGGGCTTTGCCTGCACAGAGTCTTCTCCCCACACAGTGAGATCCACCACCTTGTGTGCAGACCAGGCTGGAGCATGTTTGGGGTGTGTAGTCTCCATGATCAGCTGTGCTTAAGCTGGCATGCTCCCAATGCTGATCAAATGGGAAATCAAAAGTTTCCAGGGCTTTAGCAGGGGAGGGGCTAGAACCTGTGTACCTGGCTGCAGTGCAGCAGAGTTGAGAATGATCTCCAGAGCAGTCACAGATGAGCATTGTGGGACACCATCTGG
Organism: Gopherus flavomarginatus; assembly: GCF_025201925.1. NCBI lineage: Eukaryota > Metazoa > Chordata > Testudines > Testudinidae > Gopherus > Gopherus flavomarginatus. The sequence goes on from NC_066618.1 coordinate 287,756,421, forward strand.
AGGCGAGTTAAGTTGAAATACACAATGCGGCATCTGCACTACCTCTGTCGGCCATGAAAATTGAACTAAGCGCTATGCCTCTCGGAGATGGATTACAGAAGTCGACATCAGAGGTGACTTAAGTCAACTAATGTATGTGTTTACATTTCCAGGTCCTTTAACAGGTCAACTTAAGGCAGCTTCCTTTGACCTAACTCTGTAGTGTAGACCAGGCTGTAAACACACAGAATGCTGAAAAGTCAGAAAGAGAAGGATTTCTGTTAAAATAATGGCGAGAAATGAGGATAGGGTCTGCCGTTCTCTAGTTACGTATGTCATTAGTTCTTGTACATGCTGGTTGAAATGTTAAGATCAAATAAATTAATAGAAATAAAACCTGTTAATCACATTTAACTTGTGGTTGCTCATTACAAAAGGCATATGGGAACCTTACACCTCTCCCTCAAAAGAAACAAACTCAACCCATACCACCCACTAAGGCCCATGTACTGTATTTAGGTTAAATGCTTGGAATAGGAGGACCATGTAAATCTAAAAGCATTAGAGATGCAAACATAAACTAAAAGGAAATACAGATTCCAGTTTATTATAGAAAGATGTAATATATTTATCTTTTATGTATGGTGAAGGGAAGAAGTTCACAGATGCAAATTCTTGACACAAGACCCTGTCTCTCATCCTACACAGTTGTTGAATTAGTTTGCAGTTCCACTCTTGATTTCCATTGACATGGCCAGATATAAAGCAGCAATAGACTTTTTCCTCAGGAGAGAAGACTTTTTTTAATATATTAACTATCTTTTGATCCATTTTATTGAATGGGCAGCTAGTACTGATCACAGAACAGGCCTGCTGGTTCTTATGTACAAATTCCTTGGAGTAGCTATGAAATAAAACTCAACTAAAGATCTTGTGAACTAAACTTTGTCCCTGAAATACTTCAAGGATAAAGTAAGCTATTGACTTCCATTCAATTCATTTCCTCCACAGATTAGTAAGTAGCACTTATTAATCTTTATTGTGCTATTAAAGAATTGGGTGTAATTAATGAGGTTTATTTTGTAAACAGTGACTCTGCATTTCTCACAGCATCTACATCTTTGGAGTCAGGTTTCCTCAACAAAAGTCTGTAGTATATTTACCAAGAATTTGTAACTTTGAATATGCCATAATTTTTCAATGGTCAGGGACTTGCTTAAAGGTGTGGTGTTTCCAATTAGAAGACTGTGAAGTGACAGTCATATTATTTGATGTAAATATCTTTGGTAGTGAATTCCTGTGACTTTATTGTTTGTGTAGAGACTGGGAATGTGACAAGGTGGAGAGAAAATCATGATTTTCCTTCTTTAAGCCTTCATTCTGTGGCCACCATTTTTTACTGCATAACCTCTAATCTTTCTTCTGCCATCACACTTTCTTGTTTCATTGAGGAGAAACAGCACTGATTTGTACAAGTGTTTCTTCTGAGTGGCTGTCAGATTGCTTGGTAAGAAGTAGACATTTTCTAACTATAAAAATGTAGATAAGGAAAACTGATCAGAGATGAGGACAGTTAATAAGATGTACCAAACCATTCATGGGCTGTATGCTTTGCCTATTAAGTTGAAAATAATTGATCCATAATGAAAGAGGCTTGCTTAAGCCAATGAGTCACTCTGAGCCCTGGCCTACACTGCAGGGTTAGGTTGAATTTAACCACATTAGGTTTTGGTGGTTTTTATAATGAATGTGTCTACGCAAGCAACCCCATTCTGTCAACCTAAAGGGCTCTTAAAATCAACTTCTGTACTCCTCCCTGGTGAGGGGAGTAGCACTAAAATCGACCTTTCTGGGTCGAATTTGGGGTAGTGCGGACACAAATTGTTGTTGGCCTCCAGGAGCTATCCCGTAGTGCTCCAATGTGACCGCTCTGGACAGCACTTTCAACTCTGATGCACTAGCCAGGTACACAGGAAAAGCCTCAGGAACTTTTGAATTTAATTTCCTGTTTGGTCAGCATGGTGTGCTCAGCAGCACAGGTGACCATGCAGTCCCCCCAGAATTGCAAACAAGCTCCAGCATGGACTGAACAGGAGACACTGGAACTAATTGCTGTATGAGGAGAAGCATCTGTGCAGGCAGAACTCCAATCAAATAGAAGAAATGCTAACATATATGCCAAAATCACACAGGACATGATGGACAGAGACTACAACAGGGACACACAGCAGTGCAGCATGAAAGTTAAGGAGCTCAGGCAACCCTACCAAAAGACAAAGGAGATAGAGTCACTCTGGGTCAGAGCCCCATACATGCCACTTCTGTAAACAGCTGCAAGGCATTCTAGGGATGGACCCTGTCACTACCTCACCACTGTCCACGGACACCTGAAGGGGGCAGAGAAGTCTCACGCAACAAGGAGAGAGATTTGGGGGATGGTAACACACAGCAGGCAAGTGGTGAATCTGTTCTCCCTGGCAGCCAGGACCTTTTCATCACCCTGAAGCCAAACCCTCCCAAGGCGGGATCCCTGACTCTGAAGGCGGAGAAGGCACCTCTGGTGAGTGTACATTGTAACTACAGTACAGGGTTTAAAAGCAATAGTCTTTAATGTTTGATTTGCCCCGAAGAATCAGGATGCATTTGCAGCTAGTACAGTTACTAGAAAAACCTGTTAATGTGTCTGGGGATGGAGTGGGAATCCTCCAGGGACATCTCCATGAAGCTGTTAAGGGGTTTATTCCTTCATCCTCTCTCTTCCCTGGTCCTTCTCGCATGAACAGAGCAACAATACCCAAAGGCACAAACAATTTGATGTTTCTTGGCGTGAACTTCCAGGAAGCATGACTCCAGTTTCCTTCCTCAGTGTCCCCCTTCCCAGCTCTGACACCACAGAGCATTCCCTGTTCCTACTCCCCCCTTACTTCCTGATTGACTGCAGACTATATAGTAAAACTTAAGTTCTGCTTAGCTATACCTTAACCAATCATTTTACTGAAATTTAACTAACCAATTCTAACATATTGTAACATGGTTATTTAACCAATTATATCCCACCACCTTATTGGTTTACACCAGCAAAATTAATTATACAGCAGATAAACAATCACAGAACCAGACAGATTAAACAGACAATAGGGAACTGGAGACTACAGTGATAGAACAATACAGAAATGAGGATTTCACATCCAGCTATTGATAAGCAAGTTCTTGCCAGACAGGATGCTATCAAACTAAGTTTCCTTTTGCATCTTCTAGACTCTTCTCTTCTCTTTTTCTCTGGAGGTGATAGGAATACAATCCTGTCCTGATATTCCTAACAGCCCAGTAGCACCTTATTTCAATGTGAACAGGATGTGACCATACACTTCCCAGTTTATGGCTGGCCTCTGCTGCTTAACCAAAGGCCTTAGCCTAAGAACCAGGCCTCAGACTGTCACAGTAAGAGAAGGCCATTACACAGACAGTGATTTTGATTCTTTCTTTTATACCTCTATAACTAGCTAAGTGATAAGAATACACCTAAATTCTTAAAGTATAGGCCTTTGCAGACAGGCTTGAATATCTATATCCTAACAAAGCTCTCCTGGAGGTACTCTGAACATCTTTGCAGAAGGTTTCTGGGGAGGGTTGCCTTATTTTTTCCTCCACATTAAGAGACTTTACCATGTCAAGCCAATACCAAGTAGTCTTGGAATCATTGCAGCACAAAGCATGACAGCAAATGGTCCTGGGTTTTCATCGCATGCAAGCAATATTCAGTCTATAACTTCCTGTGTTTAGCCTCAGGAGAGTGATATCCTTCGTGGTCACCTGGTTGAAATAGGGGAATTTTTGTAAGAGAAGAGGAAAAGGACCCCCTTTATTCTGGTCTGTTTGCGCTTGGCTAGAAGGGATCATCCCTGAGAAGAGCCATGAGATGGGGGGAGGAGTGATGGGATCATCCCAAATAGCCATGCAAAGGGGTGGGGGGGAAGTGTATTCTGCACATCCACCTGAAAACTGCAGCCCCTGCCTTTTAAACGGCAAACCCAATTGACATTGTTTGCTATGGGAAAGGAGGGCGCTGCAGTTTGAAAACATTCCCACATGTTATGAAGGCATTAAAGCCAAACTTGTGTACCCTTTGGCTTACCATGGCTGCCTGGAAATGGAATTCTGTTGCCCAGCCGTGTGTGACGTGTCACCATACCAGCAGGGGCTCAATAAAAAAGGCAAAATGTGATCTTGTACCTAAAGTACATGTGTTGTCTGCTGTGAATTGCTTGATTCACTGTGAAAGTCTCACATTTCTGGGAACGAAAGGATCTTAAATTCTACTCTCCTTTTATCCCCCTGCAGGTGCAAATGTTTCTATGCCCCCCATCTCCATCCCTGAGGTTATTGCAGATTAGAAAGTGGGAAAAAATGCACTCACAATGACGTTTTCAGAGCTCATACAGTCCTCCTGCAGTGATAGGGCACAGCTGAATGCATAGAGGCATTCAGTGGCTGAGTCCAGGAAAGCATTAAGTGAGTGAAATGAGAAGAGGCAGGATGCAATGCTGAGGCTAATGGGGGATCAAATGGACATGCTCAGGCATCTGGAGCTGTAGGAAAGTCAATAAGAGCACGGACCGCCGCTGCATCTACTGTACAACCACCTGCCCTCCTCCCCAATTTCCATATCCTCCTCACCCAGACGCCCAAGTGTGTGTGCGTGTGGGGGGGCAGAGAGGGAGGGCAGAGGCTCTGGGTAACCAGCCATTCCACTCCAGAGGATGGCCCAAGCAACAGAAGGCTGTCATTCAAACAGTTTGATTTGTAGTGTGGGTACAATAAGTGATGTGGCCTTGTCCTTCCCTCCTCCCTCACCCACCTAGGCTACTTTATCAGTTTTATATACTATTTTTCTTAATAAAGAGAGAATGCATGGGTTTCAAAACAATAATGACTTTATTTCCTTTCCCCCTCCGATCACAGCTGGCAATGGTGGTTGGCTTTCAGGGAATTAAAAGCAACAAAGAGTGGGTTTGCATCAAGGAGAAAAACACACAATTGTTACACTGTAGCCTGGCCAGTTGTGAAACTGTTTTTCAAAGACTTTCTCTTGCACAGCGCACCTACCTGTGCTCTTTTAATCGCCCTGGTGTCTGGCTGTCCAAAATTTGAAGCCAGGTGACTTGCCTCAACCTCCTACCCCGCCATAAACGTCTTCCCCTTACTTCCACAGATATTATGGAACACACAGCAAGCAGCAATGGGAATATTGGTTGTGCTGAGGTCTAACCTAGTCAGCAAAGAGCACCAGTGAGCTTTTAACCATCTAAAGGCACATTCTACCACTATTCTGCACTTGCTCAGCTTATAGTTGAACTACTCCTTACTACTGTCCAGGCTGCCAGTGTAGGCCTTCATGAGCCATGGTGCAAGGGGTACACTGGGTCTCCAAGGATAACTATTGGCATTTCAGCATCCCCAACAGTAATTTTCTGGTTTGGGAAGCAAGACCCTTCTTGAAGCTGCTCAAACTGCCCAGAGTTCCTAAAGATGTGTGCGTCATGCAGCTTTCCCAGCCATCCCACGTTTATGTCGGTGAAACACCCCTTGTGATCCACCAGTGCTTGCATTACCATTGAGAAGAACCCCTTGTGACTATGTACTGGTTCGCAAGGTGGTCCAGTGCCAAGATAGGGATACGCGTTCTATCTGTCACCCACCACAGTTAGTGGATGGCTTTGCTGCAATGGTTTCCCTATGACCTGCACATTTCCCAGGGTCACTACCCTTGATAGCAAACATCAGTGATTACATTGGCTACTTGAATCACAGCAGTCCCCACAGTAGATTTACCCATTCCAAATTGATTCCCAACGGACCAGTATCAGTCCAGGCATTGCAAGCTTCCACAGGGCTATAGCTGCTTGCTTCTCAGCTGTCAGGGCAGCCCTCATCTTGGTATTCCTGCACTTCAGAGTGGGGGAACTCAACTCAGAGTTCCAGGAAAGTGGCCTTCCGCATGTGAAAGTTTTGCAGCCCCTGGGAATCATCCCATATCCGCAACACGATGCAGTCCCACCAGTCTGTGCTTGTTGGCTGGGCCTAGAATTGGTGCTCCACTATATCAACCAGCCCCACTGCTGCCACGATGTCCCAATTGCCACATCTCTTGCTTTCAGTATCTGTCATCCTCACAATCATCCTCATGCTGCCATCTCCCCTTGGGGGGAGGGATAGCTCAGTGGTTTGAGCATTGGTCTGCTAAACCTAGGGTTGTGAGTTCAATCATCAAGGGGGCCACTTAGGGATCTGGGGCAAAAATTGGTCCTGCTAGTGAAGGCAGGCAGCTGGACTCAATGACCTTTCAAAGTCCCTTCCTGTTCTAGGAGATTGGTATATCTCCAATTATTACCTCTTACCCAGGTTCTGCACATACTGCAATATAAGGTGTTTACAATGCTTGCAACAGCAGCGGTGAGCTGAGCAGGCTCCATGTTTGCCATGCTATGGCATCTGCACGGGTAACCCAGGGAAAAAGATGTGAAATGATTGTGTGCAGTTGCTCTCATGGAGGGAGGGGAGACTGACGATGTGTACCCAAAACCACCCACAACAGTGTTTTTGTCCCATCAGGCATTGGGAGCTTAACCTAGAATTCTAATGGACAGCGGAGACTGCAGGAACTGTGAGATAGCTTCCCACAATGCATTGCTCCGTGAGTTGATACTAGCCCCAGTAGTGAGGATACACTCCGCTGACTTAATGCACTTAGTGGGGACGTACACACTTGACTGTATAAAATCAACTTCTATAAAATTGACCTAATTTCTTAGTGTAGACATACCCTGAGTAAATTGTCCTCCCCAGAACTGATCTAGAAAGTAATGTCTGTTTATTTGGGAATGGGCAATGAATTTCTTGATGGATCTTTCAGTCTTTTGCCATTATCGTTATTCCATGTGTAACTGTGCTTCTGTGGGTCACAACTGAGAATACCAAATTCAGGACAAACTGTTGAGAAATAGGGCAGACACACCCCAAACTGGTGGTTATTTCTCCATAAGATATACCAAATCAGCAACAAAAGCAAACTTCTGTCTCACTACGCTGACCAACAAGAAGTTATAAAAGCAGTTTCTTTAGGTATTCCAGTTCTTGTATCATGCCCCAAAACACTGGATTTAAAGATGAATGGTTCTTTACAACTAGCCTTGTCAAATAAAAGGTTCTTCTGATCCCAAAGGACCAGCCATACACCCAGTTCAATATATTACTCAGATTTTGCCCAGAAATCATACTGTTGCCAATCCTTTAGTGTCTAAAATCTAAAGATTTATTCATAAAAAGAAAGATAAGAGTTAAAATTAATTAAAGGAATCAAATACAATACATGCAAAGTTTTTAGCTCAAACTTGTAGCAATGATGTGGAATAAACTGCTGGCTTAGTAAGTCTCCGGTTGCTTCCAAATCTTTAGAAGGACCTCAATCTCTTGGGTAGAATGTTCCCATTAGTATAAGTCCATAGTCCAGAGGTTTGACCAGGAAAGAGGCAAATGAAGGTGTTTCCAGAGCCTTTTATAGTTTTTGCCATGAAGAGGGAAACCCATTGTTTCAAACAAAGCCCTCAGCACAGCTAATGGAAAATTACAGGTAAAAGATGGGAGTTTGGAGTCATGTGGGCAGCTCACCTGTCCATGCCGGATTTTGCTTAGTCGTAGCAGGAAGCTATTACCTATACTTCAGATGGAACATCCACAGGAAAGTCCATTCAGTTTAGATGAATGTCTCTCATGGTTCATTGTGAATTAAGGGTCCTTTTGATGGGCCATTCAATGTGAACAGTCCCTCCAAGAGGTGCTAGCTAATTACCTTGAGGGTGTTACCCCCAAAGGGATTTCAAACATTTGAAATCCAGGTATAGAGCTAATACTCATAACTTAAAATACAAAAATGATACATGCATACAAATAGCATAATCATATTCAGTAAATCATAACCTTTCTGTAGACATCTTACAAGCCACATTTTGTAAAAGATTTGTTGCAAGTATATAACTGGTTGAAACAATGATCTCTATGGTCATACTTTAATCAGATACCGTCAGACCATGAAAAATGTTTATGCAAAAATAGATTAGTTAGCAGATTTTATGGAAAATAGAAGTAGCTATATGACTGGACATGGTTTTCTAGCAGCTTCACACACACACAAAAAAAGATCTGCTTTGGTTCTTCCTTTCCCCCCTCTCATTAGTTTATTACTGCAGTAGTAGGCAATGGGTTGCAGATACATTAGAAATCATTTAGTGTTTGAATACTGCTTCTCACCCCACTCATATGATTTATACCTGCAGTAAATAAGACTTCACTAGTTAAAACTTTCAGTAATTAGATTGGTTGGGTAGTTTTTTGAAAAGAGTGGTTTTGTGATCCCTCCTCTAATAAAACTGTGTTTGAATAGCTATATGAAACTTCTAAGAGCCTCAAATGTCAAATCTGTGGACTCTGTAATTGTTCCTCTGACTTTTTTAAAGCTAACATGAGTAGAATACTTTATGTAACAAGTAGTTAACAGGGATGCTGTAAAATACAGCTTAAGCTAATCACACTGTGCTTCACCCTGGGCTCCTCTGCTCTGAAGCATGACTCCAGCCTGCAGCCACTCGCTGATGATCTCATCTAGTCTAAACTGACTTCTAATTCAGTTGCACACTTACTTTGGCAGTCAATGAGAGTGATCGAATATAAAGGTTTCAAATTTAAATTGATACGGTTTGTCACTTCCAGTCCTCATTAACACCAGCCGTGCAAATTAAAACTGTAAACTTCTGAGCACTTTACTGGAGAAGTCAGTGCGAAGGTCACAGAGTACTGATTGGCTGCGCTAAGCTTGGTCTTGTTTGACTTGCATATATTCCTAAATTCTACATATGCAACTTTTCTATGCCCTCTCTGGAATTTTCCACCCTCTACTGTGATTTTTTGAATTCTCAAACATTTTTAATTGTGTCTCCCTAGTTTACCCTGCCCCCCCCACCACACAAGTACATATATCTATTTAAAAAAACCACCCATGTAAATCTCACTACATATTAAAAACAGTAGGGCATTGATTCAGACAGAGCAAATGATCCATTGTAATAAGAGCAAAAGCAAAACTGCAATTGTGGTTGGTGTTTACAATTAAATATGCACACTGCATTGTAGCAAATGGATTAATGTACAGATGGCAAGAACTTTGTATAAGGCTATGCAAGCTTAACAGAAATCTGTCAAAATACACCATGCCATCTAGAGTCTAATGCACAGCGCCATTTGAGGACTGGATATATCTGGAGGAATCCGCTTTGCAAATTATTCGTTGATGTGGATTAAAATATAGGCAGTAAGTTTCCCCCTCCCCAAAGGTTCTCATGTCACCTCCCAGAATACATTATGTGCCCCCTTAGGGGGACCTGCACCCCAGTTTAAGAACCTCTGGTATAGAGTTATCTGGACTGCTTGGTAAGCTGTGCCCATTCAAACAAAATATATTTTAATATAGCCAAGTGCAAAATTATATATCTAGAGACAGGGTAGGTAGCCCAAACCTACAGACTGAGGGATTACATCCTGGAAAGCAGTGACTCTTAAAAGGACTTGGGGGCATTGGGCAATCAACTAAATAGTGTGATGTGACAAAATGGGCTATTGTGATTCTTGGATGAATAAACAAAGGGAGTAGGAGTAGGGAGGTGATTCTCTGTATATGGCATTGGTGGAAAAAATATTGGAATACTGTGAAAGGTTCTGTTTTTCACATTTTAAGAATAAAGTTGAAAAATGAGAGTGTACAGAAGAGCCACAGAAATTATTCTTGGAAAATGCCCAGTGGTGAGACTTAGAGTTCAATCTCTTTATTTATCAAAAATAATATTGAGAGATGACTGATACAAAGGTGTAAGTACCTTCACAAGTAGAAAATACTGGGTGGTAAAGAGTCATTTAATCTGTCAGAGAAAGGTAACAGGAATCAGTGTCTGGAAGATGAAGCCAAACAAATTCAAATTAGAAATAAGGCACGGATTTGTAACAGGGTAGGTGATCACCCATTGATGCAAACTACCAAGGGAAGTGGTGGATTCTCTATTCATTTCTATCAGGACTGCTTTTCTAGAATTTATGCTTTAGTCAGCTAGGTTATCGGGCTCAATACAAGGGTAATTGGGTAAAGTTTTAATGGTCTTTGCTATATAGGAGTTCAGACTATATGATCTCCAAGGAAAGGAGCAGGCCATGCAGAGTAGGGAAGGAAGAGGAGGCAGGGAACAAATATCCGTGTTCTGTAACTTGTAAGAGACTAAAACATAATTTTCTTTCATCATTGGGGTGTCTTGCTGGTTATATAATGCTCTATTTATTCCTTGCATAGATTCCCCTTTCAGATCCGTCCCTTTAAATAGAACTTCTTTTCATGTATGCTGTTCTCCTTTTTGCTCTTTCCATTGCTTGTCTTCTGTTTTTCAGCTGCCTTCTTTCATCACATTTTTTTTGTCAAGTATAAAATTAATAGGAAACTGGGAAGAGAAGTGAGTTTTGCTTCACCTACTATTCTCCACTTCCAGTTGCTGCTGTATCGCTGGCTGCTTTCCATCTCTTGCATTTGATGTCTTTATCAGATTTTCAGCTTCAGCTAGCAGCTCACCGGGAGCGAAGCTACAAGACAGCAAACAAAAGCTGGTCTAACGTTAGTGGTTGGTAAATCTTTTACGCTCTCTTGGTGAGCATATAGGAAGTTTTTATACAACTCTTGGGAGGACTTTTCCTTTCTTGGTTTTCTTTATATAGAGAAATTCCATCTATGAAACCTTGGGCTAAACACTTTTCCATAAACTCTTCTTGTTGTGTGTGCATTAATATGAAGCTTTGTATCAATTTTTTTCTGGGTTGTCTTTTTTCTCCACGATGGAAGTATTGATATGATGGAGTGACAGTGTTGACTTGTGGCTGCCCCTGAATCCTTTAAGATTCTATATACCCCTCAATTTCAGTGAGAATTTCTCTCATTTTAACTTATTTGAATCATACAGTAAGAGGAACTGTGACTAGGAAAAAGACCTCTTAGAAAAAATGTGGGATATGTGCATGAGCTACACACAAAGCCGCTTTTTTCTTGTTTGGATGACTGCTGCTACAGTTAATTCAGTACTCATGGACTTTCTGCATCTGTGCTTTGGGATGCATCTCTTACCTCTCCCACTCAACAGCAATGCCGGTAACAATTGTCTTGGGTGATTTGGGGAAAGTTTAAAGCAGATGCTTTAGATCAGAGGTTCTCAAACTGTGGTCTGCAGACCACCAGTGGTCCACGAGCTCCATTCAGGTCGTGCGCGGATAGTTCCGTCTGGGCAGCTGCACATGAGAGAATTAAGGGCCACCCACTTTATTAGTGGAGGCATGCAGGCATGGCTCCACTAACTAGGTGCTTGGACCTTGGAGAAGATGCACATATAAGTGAGATGGCCTGGGGGGGGGGCAGTGGGTCAGAAGAGGGGGTGGGGGGAAATTTGGAACGTGCAGGGCTGTGGCGGCCAGAGAAAGAGGCGACTTTCCCCAGCTCAAGGCTGCGACTGCTGGGGAGAGATGCCTTCCTTCCCAGCCTCAGCTCTGTGGCTGCTCTGGCAGTGGAAAGACCTCCTTCCTTCCCGGCCCCATCTTGGGGGATGCCGTGGCAGGGGAGAGAGGGCACAACCATTGCATTAGAAAAGTAAGACTACTGATATTAAAATATAAGTTGTGTGCTTTTATTTGTAAAACAAACAAAAAATAATATTAAGGGTTGTTTTTTTTATATATAGCACTTTTATCCAAAGCACTTTACAATAGTTAGCTAACGATACAAACAACATTTGGAAAGATGATTAAGTTTTCTGCTGAGACCTCAGCAATTTTCAAGTGGTCCACAAAAACAAAAGTTTGAGAACCACTGCTTTAGATGTTCACAGCCAGTTTATCTCCTGTTGCTTCTTCCAGATAATACTGAATCATAGAATCTCAGGGTTGGAAGGGACCTCAGGAGGTCATCTAGTTCACCCCCCTGCTCCAAGCAGGACCTAATCCCTAACTAAATCGTCCCAGCCAGGGATTTGTGAAGCCTGACCTTACAAACCTCTAAGGAAGGAGATTCCACCACCTCTCTAGGTAACCTATTCCAGTGCTTCCCCACCCTCCTAGTGAAAAAGTTTTTCTTAATATCTAAGCTAAACCTCCCCCACTGCAACTTGAGACCATTACTCCTTGTTCTGTCATCTGGTACCACTGAGAACAGTCTAGATCCATCCTCTTTGGGAACCTTTTTCAGGTACTTGAAAACAACTATCAAATCCCCCCTAATTCTTGTCTTCCGCAGAATAAATAATCCCAGTTCCCTCAGCTTCTCCTCATAAATCATGTGGTCCAGCCTCCTAATCTTTTGTTGCCTTCCGCTGGACTCTTTCCAATTTTTCCTTATCCTTCTTGTAGTGTGGGGCTGAAAACTGGTCACAGTACACCAGATGAAGTCTCACCAATGTCGAAAAGAGGGGAATGATCCTGTCCCTCAGTTTTCTGGCAATGCTCCTACTTATACAGCCCAAAATGCTATTAGCCTTCTTGGCAGAAAGGGCACACTGTTGACTCATATCCTGCTTCTCATCCACCATAACCCATAGGTCCTTTTCTGCAGAACTGCTGCCTAGCCACTTGGTCCCTAGTCTGTAGCAATGCAAGAGATTCTTCCTTCCTAAGTGCAGGACCTCTGCACTTGTCCTTGTTGAACCTCATTAGATTTAGTTTGGCCCAATCCTTTAATTTGTCTAGGTTCCTCTGTAGCCTGTCCCGACCCTCCAGCATATCTATCACCCCTCCCAGTTTAGTGTCATCTGCAAACTTGTTGAGGGTGCAATCCATGCCATCTTCCGGATCATTAATGAAGATATTCAACAAAACCGGCTCCAGGACCGACCCTTGGGGCACTTCGCTGGATCCTAACTGCCAACTAGACATGGAGCCATTGATCACTACCAGCTGAGTCTGACAATCTAGCCAGCTTTCTGTCCAACTTATAGTCTAGGGATCGGCAGCTTTGGCTTGCGGCCTTCCAGGGCAACAACCTGGTGGGCCGGGCCAGTTTGTTGACCTGCCGCATCTGCAGTTTTGGCTGATGGTGCCTCCCACTGGTCGCGGTTCACCGCTCCAGGCCAATGGGGGCTGCGTGAAGTGGCGGCCAACGGATCCCTCGTCCCACACCGCTTCCCGCAGTCCCCATTGGCTTGGAGCGGTGAACCACGACCAGTGGGAGCTGCGATTGGCCAAACCTGCGGACACGGCAGGTAAACATACCGGTCCGGCCCGCCAGGGTGCTTACCCTGGCTGGCTGTGTGCCAAAGGTTGCTGATCCCTGTTATAGTCCATTCATCCAGCCCATACTTCTTTAACTTGCTGGCAAGAATACTGTGGGAGACCATATCAAAAGCTTTGTTAAAGTCGTGGAATAACACATCCACTGCTTTCCTCTCCTCCACAGAGCCAGTTATCTCATCATAAAAGGCAATTAGATTAGTCGGGCATGATTTGCACTTGGTGAATCCATGCTGACTGTTTCTGATCACTTTCCTCTCCTTGAAATGCTTCAAAATTGAACATAGCTGCAAGATCAAAAAACATGTCAGAGGTGAAGGAAATATCCCAACTGCAGGAACTTCAGACTGCTTCTATAATTTTCCTTTTGCCTAAATTGTGCTAGGAGGACCAACATATTGATTAGTTATTCCTCTCCTCATTTGTATCTTGATTGCTATTCTTAGGAGTCAACTAGAGGTTCTTATGGTAAGAAGAAGTGAAGCAACCACAGAAATGCAGGATGATGATTGATATCTGGCAGCAGTATGCCACTTTAAACCCAGTGTTCAGCCGATATCGAGACACAGGATTTGAAGATTGGCTGGCGTTTCTCTTTACCTTAGTTTTCCATTGTTCTCGCTCCTCTCCATTGGTGGTAGTAAGTGTCTCCTAGCAGGACTGAAAGCTTTCATAAATGTCCATACTCCTGCAGCACTTAGTGTCTGCTGTTTAACACCCATTGCAAAACTTCAGAAGTGTAGCTGAGGGGATCACTCAACCTGGCTACATCAAGGGGAGAGCAGTATGTAATGTCCGCAATGAGATCTTCTTTAGGGCAACTTGGTCTCAAGTCAAGTATATAGTAATTGCTTTCATAGTTATTTTAGACTTATCCAACATGCTTTTGGATAAAGAGTCCTCCAGTATGCTCTTGGTCTTCTGCAAGAACTGTTCTTGTAATCCCCCGCCCGCCTCCCCAAATGGTACCCATTAAGTGTTTTCAGTTTCCCTCAGGATCTAGATTTTGGAGGTTGTTTGTTGTTGTTTGCTATTTTCTCTTTGGTTTAATGTTGTTCCTTCCTGGACAGCCTTTTTTGAGTTCATTTTTGGATATTGTCTTTCTTCAGTAGAGGAAGTATGGTAGAACTGGTATGTAGCTAGAGTACCAGAAGCATGTCAGCTGGGGGAGTTGGCAGTAAGCCTGACAAGAGAATCAGAAAGATATTGTCTGCCTCCCAATGTGTGCAACAAAGGCAGAAACCCCATCAGTACTGGACAAGAGATGTAGCAAGTAGTTAGCAAAGATAAAATTATAGGAAATGAATTTTGGCTTTAATGAGGAAATCTGGGAGCTATTACTGTGGAAGCTGAAGAAAATTGTTTAGTATACTCCTCTACCTCGATATAACATGACCCGATATAACATGAATTCCGATATAACGCGGTAAACAGGGCTCCGGGGAGGTTGGGGGGGCTGCACACTCCGCTGGATCAAAGCAAGTTCAATATAACGCGGTTTCACCTATAACGCGGTAAGATTTTTTGGCTCTCGAGGACAGCGTTATATTGAGGTAGAGGTGTATTTAGAGCGTCTCTTCATGCTTAACGTGTAATAGTTTAGTGGCTTACAGGGTGAGATGTATAAAGAGAGATGATGCCCTTGGAATACTTTTGTATTCCTTCCTTTTGCCTCCCTCCCCCCCTCAAAATGTCCAGTGGAGGAACTTTTTTTGTCAACTTTTGAATCTGGGGTCTTAATTTTAAATTAAAACATGTGGGACATGCTTTTCATGTATAGGTGGCTACACTCTGTATGAATATGAAAGATGCCAAAGTTAAAACCGTGTAGACTTCATCTATAACTGGCCAATTTAAAATTTAGCAGTGGTTGTGTGGCAAAACAGTTAATCTGTCTTCTCTGCCACCTTATTTCATATAGGCTAGCTAGGTATCTATCTCAATTGCTCTCATTAGAGTTGGTATCCTTGGTGGGAAGCTGAGGCTTAAGGATAGAATGAGCATCACAACGGAGACTAGACCATCTTATCTCTAGAGCTGGGGTTTCCAGATATAGTTGAGGCATGTTGGTTGAAGTTTATATTGCTGCTTTTTATGCTTTAGCCCTTCTGCTGATATATGACTTCATTTTCTAATGCAGTCAATCCTATTTGATATGCACTGAATGAACTTTTAAACGAGAAATACTGCTTCAAACTGTATGTAGTGTTGTTTTTTGTTTTTGTTTTTTTAAAGATTCTAAGTGTGTGACAGATGTGGCAATTTCCTGCAGTCTCCTTAGGAGACCTTATTGAATTGAGTTTTTCTTTTTGGGGTCTATTGTATTAAATCAGTAGCCTATTTATTATTGTGGTCCAGGATTGTTCATTTCCCCTGATGTGAGACCTGGAGAGTCAAAGGACCATATTGAACTATGTGCCAGACAAGAATGGACCGTTGGTACAAAAATGTTAAGAGATGGCACCTTAAGTTGCATTTAAAAAAATCAGCAGAATTTGAACCTGCAAGAGAAATGCTTATATTGATGGTGGCACAGATCTTTCTGTGAAGTCTGCTCCTCTAGTATCTTTATTTGGAGGGTACACGTTCAGTGTTGCTCTCAAGGCAGTTTCCCTGGTTGGCTGTCATTGTGTGAGCAGCGAGCATGGTTGACCATAGAAAACATGGATATGGTCCCTTTCCTATTCAAGTTCAATGTTGTGGTTTTTCAAAAATATGGCTGCCCATATTGGTTTGTAATGTATGTCAGATTGTGACATAATAAAACAAATGTTATTAAAAAGAGGATTATTTTCTCTGCTTCATTTTATTGGTGGCTAATCAGATATTTGAGCCACCAATACAATCAGTTATTAAAGTTTGGGGAATCAGGTTACTATAGTAAAAACTCTGCCCTACCTGATTTGATCCTCAATCAAGCCAGTTATCCTGAAATGGAAGAAATTTTTTACACGTAATTAATTGAAATCAGATCGAATGGTGAATGTAATTTGGAGCTAAAGCATGAAATTAAGAAATAGGAGCAGATGGCCCCTTCAGAAAAATAGATTAAAGAGAATAGACACTCCTGGCCAGCTACAGAGTTAATCCCTTGCCTCTTGTCAAGAGGTACTGCCAATTGCTAGTGATTATGTGAGTAGGATAGAAATGTACAGCAAGCTCTATGACTTTAATGAAAAGCAGAAAAACAACCTAGAGCTGTCCTGCTCTGTCCTTTTCCCTTTTTGTCGAATTCAGGAAGAATCTGATACTTCTCCTTTAAAAAAAAAAATATATATATATATATATATAATGAAAACAATGAATAGCCTTTTAAATACAGTGCATCTCAAAAAGTGTAGTGCAAAATGCATGCTGTTTTGAAAAATGATGTGCCACGCGTTAGAGAAAAGGGAGATTGTATGAATACAGCCGTGAATGTGTATTAACTGAGAATCCCTTCCTTTAGAGTTGCCATTACAGTATATTCTTTTAAAATAGCATGTATGCCAAAACAGACACATTGAGCTTTGTATCTTTGAGGAATCTTTAAATTCCCTGTCATATTTCCAATAATTAGGGAGTGGCTATTAAACATTGGCAGCATGCCAGAATGGTACTTCCTGAAGTACATTCTGCAGTTTTATAAGTAATGTTGGGTAATATTAATCCCTGCTGCTTTGAGCTAGCAAAGCATTGACAGTTCAGTTGAGGATTGTTTTCAGTGGCACCTCTGGCTGCTTGATGGAACTAAGTCAGTCACTGGTCCTTGTGAAGAGTGTAGAGTTCTTTCCGCGAGGGTTGTGTATGTGTGTAAATGTTCTACGTATGAAGCTGTTCAGGGGAGAGCAGAACACCTGTATTTCTCATATGATATTAAAATGCATCACCTAGAAGGTCACTAAAGATTTTAACTTATATTATTTAAGGAAAAATAAAAAATCATAAGTGTGGATGAAGTGAGGCATTCTTATACATCAAGTCCTATGGAGTGGGGGTTAGATTGGAACAGAGGAAAATCAACATACAACTCCTATTCTTAATTTGTTAGCATGGCAACTAATATTAAATATATAGAAACCCTTTCTTTCTTATGAAAACACAACACTTGTAGTCCTTACACAACTGAATATATCTTGGGAAGCTTAGTTTCTCGAGGCCTTACATGTCACACAGGCATTTAATGCTAGCTTTTGTTGCTTCTCTCTAGAACCAGGGAACATTAGAACATCTCCTTCCAAGGAGCTGCATATTTCCAAGATACTATCGGAGCTGGAACTAGAGGTGCTAAGGGTGCTGCTGCACCCTCTGGCTTGAAGTGGTTTCCATTATATACAGGGTTTAGTTTGGTTCAATGGCTCTGAGCACCCCAACTATACAAATTTGTTCCAGTACCCGTGCAAGATACCATCTGCTACATGCACTTGTTGTTTGCTATTGCTATCTTGTCCCCAGTTGAGTGCTGCTTACTACCTTCATACTACTTTGAAGTGCACAAGGGAGCTTTTAATGCGCCCCAGGAGGGTCTACATGAAACAACTAGTGTGCAACATTTTAGTGTGCTTTAGAATTCACAGCCGTGTAGTGCACATTGCTGCACTGTGTAAACAAGCCTTAAGGGAAGGAAGAAAAGAATAAAATATGGTTGTTCAAAGATTAAATTCTCAGCAAGCAGCAGAAGTAATGCTTAGCTGTAAGTCAAAAATACATAGCTAGGTCACGAAAGGCTACAGAAATGCAGAAAATTGCATAAAAGGAAATTAGATGTATGTTATGGTATGGAGCAAGAGGTTGGTTCACATGGTAAAAAGCATTACTTACAGCATATAAACAATGAATTAAAATATCTGTGTGAACTGGTGGCCATGAGCCTTCTGTTAGCTGCCTTTGGTCAAAAAAGCGACCTTATTTTTAAGAAAGATATCAGCCATAAACTAGTTCCATTTGAATGCTCTTTTAATAGAAGAGCCTCTTCTCTTGATTTTTAGTGCATCTTCTATTGATTATAATGACTCCTTTAATTTAAAGTATATTTAGAAATTTTGCAGTGTTTCTTGTGTACTTTCAAGATTAAAATAGTGTATTTCTCATCTCTTTGCATCTTTGAAGATCTCTTACAGATCTCTTCCTTAACACAAAGCCTGCTAATAATCATTTTTACAAATACAAGTTTAGTGTGCCCACCCACTTGCTGAATAAATGGTATTGAATGGAGGTGGAGATGGGCTATATAGCAGCATTGCACTGTGCTTACAGTTGCTGAAATTGCAGATTGTTCAGTACCTCATGCCTTTGTGCTTTGATCTCTGAGAACTTTTATGGGTAGATTTAGTCATCTTGGCACATACTTAGATTAATTTGCTTTGGTGCTGATAAAATTGAAGTTTGAACTTTTTAGGACACAACTGTCCTGCCTGTTCTGAGTGGTTTATGACATCTCCATATATGTTGGCGAGTCCCCAGTATTGCCAGACTATGCATTTTCTTGTGCAAGATGCTAAAAACTATTATAGGCAGTGCTTTCAAAAACTGCAAGGGTCATTGTCCTTGTATATTCCCTGATCTTTACTCTGTAAAAATGGGATTTGAGATTTTTAATTGCAAACACTTTCTGGAAGTGGAATGGGAAGATGCAGTTCCTTTAGGGCAGACTTGCCCCTTTTGATGTCAGAAGAAGCCTGCCACCTTCACAAAGCTGGCAGCAGGAGCAAGGACAGGCATCAGAAAATGTTTTATTGCTAACCAGAGAGAGAGAGAGAGTAGAGATCCTTTCAACTAAAAGACTTATCAGAACAAGGGAATCATCACTGCAAGGCCTGGAAGAAAAGCTGTGCTCAAACATTGTATGAGGTATTTCTAATGGGATTCTGTGGGAGTTGATGTTAGGCCTGACATCTGTATTATCAGTGATCTGGAAGTAAATATAAAATCAATGTTGGTCACTTGCAGGTGACAACAACTGGTGCAATAATGAGGAGAGGGTAGTTATACAACAGAGTGGATCACTTGGTAAGATGGGCCCATGCAAAAAATGTGTTTTAATACAGTCAAATGTCTAGGAACCGGGATGCAGGCCAGTCCTATAGAATAGAGAATTGCATCCTAGAAACTAGTGACTCTGAAAAGGATTTAGGGGTCATATTGAATATGAAACTAAACATATGGTCCCAGTGCAAGGGTGTGTGCCTGGATGACTGGCTTGTCCATGCCCCTTTTGTTCTGGAAGCAGAAGTAATAGTTTTTTATAATAAAACATAGGTTTTAGTTAACATGATGGGGTGGGAACCAAGAAAAGATCATTTTTTTAACCACTCGAATTCTCTGTGGGACTGGAGGTTTCTAATCGAGTCTAGCTAGCTGGAATTTCTGTCTGGTGCTGTTACATAAACTGGTCTTCCATTGGTGAACATTCTTGTAACACTTTTCAGTATTTTCCCTGATAGAATGTTTGGGCTAATGCTGTCTTGTCAAGATGTGCACCTGACTATACCTAAAGTATTTGTATCTCAAAAAGAGGCATAGACTGGGTTCCCTTGGCCATCTTTTGTTTCTTAAAGGCAGTAATTTTTCCTCAGACCTCCAGGGACATTCCCATGGTGACTCCATCTCATGATTTTGTAAGATCTTCATCTGTTTTAGATCTTGTATCACTTCTTTCGTGAAAGAGGGCCGTTTTGACTTTCATGATGGGTGAGTGGAAGGGTGGCTGCTCTGTGCTGCTGTAACTCCCTCTGTTTTTTGGCTTTTCATTAAGAAAAGATGATAATTAAAATCTGGATCCTAGCCTGCATTTGGGTCCTGGAAAACAAGTAATCTTTATCAGGTGAATAGCTGCACCCATTCTAATAGGACTTCTTCACAGAAAAAAAAAATGGGGATTCTGTTGAACTCTGCAACATAGACATCTTGTGCTCCTTGCACACATTCATAGTACACATTTTTTTTTCTTGTGGCAAGAGGGTTTATTTCAGAAGTCCAGTGACTTGTTTTCTTTCCTTGTTCCAGTATGCTGTGGGAACTGAGATTCGGGTCACATCTGACTTACCCCATGCAATGGAACACTATTAAGAATTGCTAGGTACAATGCCAGGTAGCTGGTCAATTTCTTGTATGCTGTTATTCATTCTTGGCTAAGATAAGTTCTTATTACTAATATCTGAAACCTACTTAAAGAACAAATGAGTTCTTTGGTAGTAATAAGAAATGTAACACATCCAGTCAGCTTCTGTAAGTTTTTCAGCTTCCTTTCTTGTCTCCAGGATCAGATTTTTGGGAGTAATGCCCTCTTGGAAGGAAGAGAGTCAGGGTGATCCAGTGGATCAATTGCCAGACTACGATATCCTGACTGAATTCTGTTCCTGTTATGCACAAGTCAATTAACCTTCCTACCTTAGTTTCTGTATCTGTGAAATGGAGATGCCCTTTAAGATCGTCAGATGAATTTGGTGTAGTGACAGGTAGAATATTCTCATACTTTCCTAGAACACATTAAAACTCAATTCCTAAATTCTTATGTTATCATCTTGTTTTATGGATCAAATGAACAAAAAACAAACAAGCAAACCATGCAGAACACTGTTCTTATGTCCTTTTAAAAAAAATCAACATGCATTTCTTAAAGAATTTACAATGGTCATATTTGGTTAATTGCTCTCCTTGCATACACATTTTGTCTTATTATCTTACACTGCTTGTATGCACTTCTTCTGTGGCTTTCACTTTTATAAACCGGAGCTCATATACATAAGGGCTCTGGAGTCTCTGGTGACAGTGACAGACATCAAAGTGCCACAGAACTTGTAAACCTTACAAAATTAGCAAACTGTGTAAGAACACTGTGAACAATAGGTCAAGCCAACACAATTAAAATGAACTACAGGAAGAAGTTGATATCTAGCTTACATTTTATGAATAGAATTAACCTTTTACACTTTCAGGCAGCAAAACAGTGCTATGTGGTTGCACGGAATTAAGGACAGTTCAGATTATCAGATGTGATAATAAATTATATAATTTTTCCCAGTTCTGTTACTGTAATTTATATACAGCATTCAGCGTACTCATTCAGTGTACTGGTATTGTAAAATAAAATTTTTTATTTAAAATACATGCTAAAATAACTATGTTAATAGATGGAGGTAATACCTATTTTGTTTATCAAACAAAATCAATAGGAAGAAAATTTGCATATAATTCTTCTGCACAAGAGTTCTTTTGAGTAACAGGAAGGAAACAAAAAAATTTCCACTATATTTGTCATACCAATTGGAACTTAGCTCCAGCTTTTGGGAAGGCCACAAATTTTCTCAACAGTTGTCCATTAAACATCAGCCTTTTTTTTTTTTTAGATTAAAATTTAATTTTTGTCTTCATCAGGGAAAAATATATGAAACTTTCACAACTTTTTCCGATTTGACAATCTGACTGTTGGAAATCCAAAAATATGCCAACATTTTAAATATATATTTCATGAACTTCCTGAGCAGCTTGGGACATGGCTTATGGTGTTAAATGTACAGGATGATTTCAGTCTTTAGGATCACTGATAGTGCAGTTTGTAAAGCTCACTGGAGCATAAATAGGCTAATTTAAGGTGTGGGAATCTGGCTGTATGAGATTGTAAACTATTGTCTACCATACAGTTTCCGAGTATTCTCAGTTTTTTGAGACTTAAACAGCTTTCCTGAACAGTAGTAGGAAGTAGTGGACATTTTAAAAGAAAGCATCTTACCTGACAGAAGCTGTAGCATCTGCCCCATTAAGAACAATAGCAGTGGCAGCCATTAGACTGGTAACGGAAAAGCAAACAAAAAATCTAGTCTCAGGCAATAAATATTATGTACATATACTTCCCTTGCCTGTTCAAGAGTATGGAAAAGCTCTCTTCGGAAAAGCGAGACATGGAAAAATAGACTTGTCTCTATTTTGACATTCTAGAATTCATGCAGTGAAGCTGCTGGAATACCAGTTCCATTACAGAGCGTTCTACTGCTATTACAACTTTTTTTGGTCAATGGATTGGTGTTCCTGAATAGAGTTAGACAACATGGTGATTAAAAATGCATGTGTACTGTCTGTAGTATAGCATCTACTATTGCAGCTGTCGGAGCATTTAGTCTAATTTTTGTCAGTAGAAATGAACTTTGTGTTTTTTTTGTGTGCTTTTGGTGACACTTCTGTTTTATTTATATTCTTCATTACTGCAAATAGCTATCACTAATCTACTTATTTCAGTGTTCTCTCTCTAAAAGAAATGAAGGGATCATTATACAAGATGCAGTGGACATTAATCTCTCTACCAAAAAAAGCTAGATCTCTTTTTACAGTTAGTTTGGACAAGAGAGGACTAACTTTCCTCATGATCAGTGGATACTTTCTGCTTCTGCTTGCAAACTGAATGGAACACATAAAATCAACATACATTCCTGGCAACAAAAAGAACCCACATTAATCAGTGTGTAGGACAACCAGTTAACTGACAATGTTGCTTACAACAGTGAAAACAGCCGTGTTTGATTTTAAGGATATCAGGCTTAATGCTCTGTTCTGAGACAAATTCTTTAAATTATATATCATTGCATCAAACCAATTTCACTTATTAAATATGTTTTCAAAATAGTCAGATTTCTTGTGTAGATAAAATTGCATTTTATGGTAAATGAGGTTGGAATGAAAATGTACACAACTACTTTACCGCAGAATTCAGCTTGCTAATGCCCATTCCTCCATAATACAAATATTAAAGATTGCAGGAAATCTTCCATAAACACTAGAAATAACTTTATCTTTCAGGAGAAATATTTTAATCAATATAGTCAATTATGAATAAGAAATAATCAAAATTCATATGGCACCGTTCCCTGAGAACAGGTGAGTTCAGGGTTTCAATACATAAATATATTTATATACTTAATATGTTCGGGCAATTTCTGAAACCCTCCCCCCACTATCTTATAAACTGTATTTTTACAAGTTAGAACACCTGTAAACATATGTGTTTATGTAAAATAAAATTGCACTGAAGTAATATAGTATTTTCGTGTACCAATATATTAAGTTACTACACAAAACAATTTCTGACAGTGAAAGGAAAGAGACAGTCATTGGTGACCATGGTTAGCAAGTTTTTTAGTCTTTAAAGAGACTATCTGAACTAAATGTATTTCAATCTTACACCTCCGCCCTGTATTTCAATCTTACATTATATAAATACTGTTAGGTTGTAGTAAATCTATTAGGATAATATCTCAACAGTATCTTTTTGCGGATACAGACTAACACAGCTGCTACTATGAAACCTATCTTAACAGTGTATTTAACAAACACCTCTTAAACAAAAATACTACAAGAAGTGGTGTTGTAAACAGTGTGAGAGTATATGCTAGAGCAAAGGTTGTTATACATTAATTGTCATTTCTGATTTGTGCTTATGCTGAAAGCTTTTTGTAGTAGAACACTTCCCCCTCCAATACCCCAGTTTTTTGGGCAAGAAGTCTACCAGAAGAATCACAAATACACCCTTGGTTTTCACACCTCAACTGCTAGAAGAGGGCCTCATCCTCCCAGATTGAACTAACCTCCTAATCTACAGCCTGCTTCTTGCCTGCATATATATACCTGCCCCTGGAAATTTCCACTACATGCATTTGACGAAGTGGGTATTCACCCACGAAAGCTCATGCTCCAATATGTCTGTTAGTCTGTAAGGTGCCACAGGACTCTTTGCTGCTTTTACAGATCCAGACTAACATGGCTACCCCTCTGATACGAAATACACTCTGACAAAACTTAAACAAAAATCTTTCATACACCTCATTTAAACTGTGAAATGTGATTTTTAGATTCTACTTTATGTAAAGAAGACAGTTTTTTTGGGAATTGAAGTGCCAAATAAAATACAGTATTCCATAATCTTGTAAATTTGATAATTGAACTTGTTAATGAGAAAGTATGTGCTCTTACTGGATAACTTAAATATTTCTTTTGCAATAGGCAGGTTTTACCTATTTTTCCCAGAGGCTTGAATGTTCTCTGTAGTTTTCACTTTAGCAATAGTTGTGTAGATAATCATGCCAACGAAATATTGTTGAATTGAGGATTGACATCTGTCTGTGTGAGGATGGAGTGAGTGCCTGGCTGAATGGGAGGTGGAGAGGGGAGTGAATCAAAGTGAAAATAGGGCTGTGTTCTGTGTGTGGCGTGTAGGAGGAGAGGTGCTGTGAATGACTGAACCACAGAATGATGCTGCTTTGACATTTTTAACTCTGTAAATCCTCAAAAGAACAGGAGTACTTGTGGCACATTAGAGACTAACAAATTTATTTGAGCATAAGCTTTCCGATTTTAAACATGATATAAATACATTGTCAAAAGCCTTGGTGAAAGTTATGATTGCATAAATACTATATTAAAGGTGCTTCCAAAATTTGAGTCATTATATCTATCCTCTAGTAAACTCCATTTACTTGAAGGGAGGGATAGCTCAGTGGTTTCAGCACTGGCCTGCTAAACCCAGGGTTGTAGTTCAATCTTTGAGGGGGGCCACTTAGAGATCTGGGGCAAAATCAGTACTTGGTCCTGCTAGTGAAGGCAGGGGGCTGGACTTGATGAACCTTTCAAGTTCCCTTCCAGTTCTAGGAGATAGGATATCTCCATTAATTTATTATTTATTTATAGTTTTAAGTCTAGTATATGAGGTAAGCCCAGAGAATACCATAAAAACTGTGGAAAATTTCAAAAATTGCTTGGTCTTTTACAGCTGGCCCAAAGGCCCTAACTGTCTGCAAGCAGGTGACACTGTCACCAATGGGACTACCTGCAGCTGTGTAATAAACTTGTTTCCATCCAACATCATCCCCTAGAAAGACAATGTAGCTGTTGATGCACTATAAATAATGTACACCCATGTAGAGCACATCTGGCATCCAAATCATACTTTATGATTGATTCAGTCTCCCTTCCTTCGCTATCAAAACTGGAAGAAGTAAAATGGCACCTTTTCTAGCCCTGTTTTGCCAAGGACCTCATTGTCCCTCTAGTGGAGCCAAGAGAAATGGAATTGTATTCATTTGTATTACTTGGTGCCTAGAGGTTCCAATCAAAGTTGAAGCCTTATTGTACTGAACACTGTACATATATTTAGTAAGAGACAGTCTCTGCTCTTAAGAGCTTATACTCTAAACTAGGGTTGTCAGTTTTGGTTGGCTGTATTCCTGCAGGTTTCATCACACATCTTTAATTAAAGATTAATCTTTTATTCCTGGACACTCCAAGACAATCCTGGAGGGTTGGCAACCCTATTCTAAACAGGCACCATTAGAGACAAAGAACTGGAGAAAGGCAGAATTATCCCTGTTTTACAAGTGGGGAGCTGAGGCATGGAGATGTTAAATCTCTTACCTAAGAAGTCCACCACAGAGCTAATAACTGAAGTGACATACCTTGAGTCCCAGTCTAGTGCCTTAACCACAAGCCACTCGCTTCATAAATTTTCTTGAGATATAGAAGGGGACAAAGCAGCAGAAATATTTTCAAGCAAATATTATCAGTGCATAGGAGTTACCTGATTAGGCTTATTTATTATTTCTTTCTCCTTCAGTTTATATTGGTGAAGGGTGAAAAAAGAGCACAAATATGTCACTGTGGGGGTTCTTCGCAATATGAAAAATTCAATTACTACTATTCCCATCAACTGCAATTTTATCAATTCTCTCTAACCAACTTTGGCTGAGCAAAATGTAAACATTGGAAATTCCCTCTCCTTTTCAGTTCTCCAAAAGCTAGGAAAAAATCTACTTTTCAGTAGATCTAAATGTCACTCCCACACTTGAGCTCTGCACCTGAAACATTCTGTTGTTTTGTTGCTACTTTTGCGGGCATTTTTCTCATTCACAAGTTGGTTTCCCTGGGAATACTTTACATTTAAAGCTACATTAACAAACAAAAACTACATTTAGTTACACTTTAGCTTGTACCAGAACACCACCCGTGTTCCACAGGTATCAAAAAGCAAGACATGCCTGAAACTTTATCAAACTTAACAAAATCTTAACGTTGACCTCATAGGCTTTTATATTAACAGATCAGACCAGCGGTTCTCAAACTGTGTGTCAAGACAACCTCTCTGCCTGGGGCTGAATCCCTTGGGATTTGGCTTTGGGTGGCAGAACTCAGGCAGGTTCAGGCTTCGATTTTTCCCCTCCTGGGGTCACGTAGTAATTTGTGTTGTCAGAAGGGGGTCACAGTGCAACAAAGTTTGAGAACCTCTGGCGATTGCTTCACATTCCATGCAACTGGAAAGTTTGTCTGCCTTAACGCTGCTGATTCACCGTTATGCTTTGCATTAGAGTGCAGTTTGTTTATGTATCCCTTGAAGAAGGAAATGAGAATGTTTAAGGTGTGTTGAAATATCTTATTGACAATTTTGAAGGCAATGTGAAGGTGGAAAGAAGTGTAGAAGTCTTTCCCATTAATTTATTTCCATGTTCTAAGGTTTTGGGTAGACAGAATATGTCCCTGATGCAAACTTAATTGTCACTAGACATAATTTTGTTATTTTCCTGGGTTATTTTTTTAATATAGCTTTGGTGTAACTCAAGGGATAGCTCCCCAGTTCAGGGAGGAAGAGAGGTGCATTTATCTGGAAACCACAGTGCTGAAGCTGCTCCTGACTATTGGTTAGGCCCACTCTTCCTTCTATGCTCTCAGCTGGAAGTCAAGTTGAGGGATAACCACTCTCATATCCCATTAAGCTCTCTTGCTGACAGACTGCACCCCTTCACAGCTAAGAGCCATACATCTCCAACATATACAAAACACAGTACAAATACCAGATTCACCACACTTGTACTGGGACACACAACCCCGCTGCAGACTTCACAAGGCCAATATTAGATATCAAATTGTTTGACATGCTGTAGGTCACTCATTCATCTGCTCCTTCTTTAAGTGATGCAGGGAAGGAGTAGGGGAAAGGAGCATTAATTAGCCACAAAATAAAATATGCTAGATTAGATCAAGGAGGCATAATTTACATGTGTAAAAGGAGGACTCTATCTGAATGTAGTAGCAGTCTTAGAAGAGAAAATGCAATATGTAAGTAATTCAAACACTTGAGCTCTTATTGCAGAATTTAAGGAAAGTTAAAAGAGGCTTCCATTTAATACCACCTTTCAATGCATCACATACTCTGTGTACTCCTGAGGGAATTCTGTGCCAAAAAAATAAAAATTCTGCACACAATATTTTAAAATTCTGGAAATTTTATTAATAAATAAATGTGGAGGCTCCATCATGGCAGTGGGAAGCACAGGCATCTGGCTGCATGGAGGTGGGATAGGGACTCGGTGGTGAGTTTGCACCTGAGCCTGATGCTCAGCAAGGGCTGGGTCTGCCCCAGAAATACCCTGGGGCCCTGCCACTCTGTACCAGGCACACCAGGAGTGGGCAGGCAGGCTCAGCCCAGCGGGGTCCAAGTAGGGGGGGATCCAGGTGAGAGAGTTTTGTGTGGGGCATTCTGGATGCAGGCGGCTCAGTGTGGGATATGGATGCCCAGGTCTCATTGGTGTGGTCCGAGGGCGAGAGGGGGTGGAGCTCATCAGGATGGGCGTTTGATGGGCCTGCTTAATGGGGGAGCCCCTGCTGCTGCTGCTGAGGAAATGCCGCATGCTGGGCTCTTGCTACACCCCACGATTCCCCTATCCTCTTCTTTTCCCCATCCCATCTTCCTGCCCCACTGCCCCCTCTCCCCTTCCTCTCCTCACTATGTGGCTAATGTATAAACTGACTGACTTCATTAAATACATTTTAGAGCCTTCATCAAATCTAATTTAATAAATTGTAAACTTTGTTTGCAGTTTACTGCTGATACAGAAGATTATTTTGTGTATTTACATATTATCTGACTAATTAGTTGTATCAATATATGTATACCTAGAGCTGAATTGGACATGGAGGAGGCGGGGAGGGGAGAGAGACGGTTTTGTTTTCAGAAATACGCTATAGTAGGCACACTTTCTTCTTCGAGTGTGGGCCCTCTTGTATTCCACTGAGGGTTTATGCATGTGCACCATGCGTCTGGAGCCAGATAAGCTGAAAATAGTAGCGTCCGTTGGTCTGTGCATGCACCGTAACTCACCCTATGGCTTTTCCAAGGGCAGGACGGACCAACAGCATCTCCAGTTCCTGCTCACCCCTGCATGGTCTGGGTCGGAACTATTAGTGTCCTATTGCATGTGGTGCACCTTTAAAAGAGTATAGTTGTATAGAGTTTTTTAATAACAGTATTTTTGCTGTTTTTACTGTCATAGATAGGTTTTTAGAGTAGAATTGGAACTTCGAGAGTTTTGTTTCCTTGTTAACTCCCCACCAGTATCCACATGCAGGTACTGGACTATGCTGAAGGCTCAAGACTTCAAAATATGCACCTCCTGCCTGTGCTCCTTTTTGGTTGGCAACAAATATCAATGCTACCTCTACTGCTTGGGAGAAGCCCACATTGCATCAGAGTGCAGAACCTGCCATGCCTTCCCCCAGATGTGCCTGAGAAGGCTGGACTCTCTGCCTCCAGGAGCATCTCATGGAAGTTGCCATGAGATCTTATTCAGACACAGGTTGGGGAATCTCCCCCTCCTCTGCCGTACATTAGCCTGAGACAGCCAAGAGTGCACCTCCGGCTACAGAGTCTGAGTCTGACATCGGCAGTACCACCACTATATGGCCTACACTGTGGCCTAGCTGGGAGGTGAGGAAGCATGAGCTCTAGTCATGGGGAGGGAGTACGCTCTAAAGCACATAAACATGAGAAGAAACCAACAAGTCGACGGAACTGCTGGTACCAGTTACCAAACTGTGCTCAACATCAGACCCCCATAAGGTGCAAGATCTGCCCACTCTGGGGAAGTCCACTGCTCTGGTACCAGTTTCAGGTATGGAAAGAGTACCGTTAACATCAGAAAGGTTGGGAAAAGCCCCAGAGTCCTAGAAAGTGTTTGCCCTGGGAGACCCCAGGTCTCCATGCGTTCTGATACCTTGCACCTCCAGGCAGGCAAGATCTCCCCATCAGGGCATGCCACAGCCAATGCACCCTTCACCCCCTGCTCTGATGGTCTATATGCTTCTACCAGCTCCAACGATACTGCCAATGGAACTGGTGTTTGTGTTTTCATCTTCGGAGGAGTTGTATGAAGGGCAGGGACCTCCTAATTACAAATACTCCAAGAGGTTGTCTACATCGTGGCAATATCCTCCAATCCAACTGACAAGGAGCCACTAGGTCTGCATGTTGTGAAGTCTGCCATAACACCCTCTGGATCTGTCATGCTGGCCCTGTTGGGGACCCTGACCACAATAACTAACCTTGGTACACACCTGTTCTACAAGGGAAATTTTGCCTCTCTCCATGTCTCAGATGCCCTCTGGTAGATTGCTCTGAGCTGATAGAGGAAGAGCCACTCAGTCCGGTTCTACCAGTATTGCCAGGGCAGGAGTAATTCCCATCATCCTTACCAGATGCTGTAGTGGCTTCGGCATCTTCCTTGCCCTCAGATAACTTTTGGCACTTCCAAGGTCTCATGGGTAGGGTAGCAGGTGAATTTCACATCCCCTGGAGGAGATCCAAGACACACAACATAAGCTCCTGGACATCACTCATTGGCACTGGGTAGAGTTGCTCTGTCAATCAACAATTCCATTCTCGAGCCAGCTAGAACAGTGTGACATACGCTGTCCACCTGTATGCCTACCTCCAAGGGGGCAGAAAAGTGCTTTTATGTATCAGCTATGGAGTCTGAGTTTCTTTTCTCAAGTCTGTGTGTCGTGTCCATCCCCGGTATTCTCTTGTGGTACAGGCTATGAGGGAATGGTCCAGACAACAGCACCGATGCTCCACTCCAGCTGATAGAGGGCAAATGGTTGGACGTGTTAGGCCACAAAGTCTTCTCCTCAGCTAAGCTTCGGGTTCAGAATTTTGAATTTTCAGGCATCACTTGCCAAATACAATATCCTGAATTACAGCAAACTGGAGGCATTTGCTGAAAAACTGCCATAACAAGATCAGATCCAATTCCAGGCAATCTTGGAGAAAGGGAAACTGATGGCAAGGACAGAGTTTTAATCAGCTGTAGATGCGGCAGACACTTCATCATACTCTGTGGCTGTGGGCATTGTCATGAAGACGAAATCATGGCTCCATTCCTCTGGTTTGCCCAGGGAGGTGCAAAATACTATTGAAGACCTACTTTGCGATAAATCCCATCTTTTTTTATCAGAAAGTGGATGATTTCCTCCACATCCTCAAGGATTCAAGAGCTACACTTTGTTCTTTGGGTATTTAAATATCTGTGCTGAAGCATAAATTCTGCCACCACACAGCATTACAGGACTTCCCAGTTTTTCCATCAGAGGCCTTTATGAACCACCACGCAAATGTCAAAAGACCCAAAGTCTCACCCTCCAGGTTCATTGTCACAGCCTTCCTTCTCCCATATGCAACCTCCACAGAAAAGATATTTCGGAGAAAGCCTAGAGAACCATCAACCACCTTGCTTACTGCCATACAACTCCCTCACTCCTTTTGGAGTTAATCTAGCACTCTTTCTGCCAGCTTGGGGTGTAAAACAATGGACATATGGGTGCTGAATGTCATCCACTGTGGCTATACAATTGAGTTAATCACACTGCCTTATTCACAGCTCCCCCTATCCCTCTTCAGGGCCAGTCTCATGACAGTATCCTCATCCAAGAGGTGAACTCCTTAAGACATAGAGGAGCGATAGAGAAGTTCCCTCCAGAATATCAAGGGACAGGGTTCTAATCAACTTATTTCCTGATACTCCAAAAGAAGGGTGGGTGGAAGCTGATTACAGACCTACGCATTCTCAATGGTCACACTTGCAGCGATCATCCCATCATTTAAAAAAAAACAAACACACACACGATTTATGGCTCTTGACATGCAAGAGGTCTGCTTTGACATAGACATTTATTTGGCACACAGACTGTTTCTGAGGTTCACAGTCAGTTCGCATCATTTTTAGTACAGGGTTCTCCCATTTGGGTTCACCACTGCTCCCAGGGTCTTAACCAAGGTTCTCTCCATTGTAGTGGCTTACATCAGGTATTATGGGGTATTTGTATTCCCATATCTCAATGACTGGCTCCTGGTGGCACAATCTGGAGGTGAAGCTTGATCTTCAACCTCTATGTCACTCAGCCTCCTTTTCTCCCTTGGAGTCAACATTAATGCCAAAAAACAAACAAACAAAAAAACCCCAACAATCTTGGAGCTCACACAGTCCCTTGACTTCATAGGAGCCTTCATCAACTCTGTCACAGCATGGGTCTACCTATCCTTAGACAGGTAATCCTTTGGTCCCAGCCAGGACTTGTCTATCTGTCCTTGGCCTCGTGCACGTACATCATCACCTTTGTTACCTCCAGAGATGGCTGCAAATGGTTTACTCTCCCAAACATCACGCCATGGACCATATGCTAATAGTCCCCCCGCCTCCACAGTGCTCTCTTCCCTCCACTGCTGGACGGACCCACATCAGGTCTGCACTGGGACTCCCTTTCTCCCTTACTCCTCAAACAAAACAATTATCACCAATGCATTCCTCTTAGGTTGAGGCGCACACATGGGAGAGAACATGACATGGAGCATGGGCTCCTCAGGAATCCAAGGTGCACATAAATATTCTGAAGCACTGGGCTGTGAGGAAGGCCTGCCAAGCTTTCCTCCTGTTCACCCATTCCCATCATGTTCTTATTGTGTCAGACACACCACCACTGTTTGCTACATCACATGAAGTCCACTGCTTTAGGTGCAGAATCAGTCAACCTATGAAATTGGTGCATCACTCACCAGATCCTCTTATTGGTAGCCTATATCCTAGGGATGCAAAACATGGTTGCAGATTCTCTCAGCAGGTACTTGGTGATTGGGCACAAATGGGAACTCCGCAATACCACGATATACAACATTTGATGGGGGACTCTGACCAGTGACCTCTTTGTTTTCCCCGTCAACAACAAATACGGTACATTGTACTCTAGGGATATGTGTGTCTTGGACCTCGACTCATACTGCCTTAGTCAGATCAGATCAACTATGCCTTCCTGTCTCTTCCACTCCTACCATGAGTATTCCACTGATCACCCCTACTGCCCCACACAATTCTGGTCTCCCATACTGCTAGAGAGGGAGTGTTCATCAGAAGTTCAAAATATCCTCTCCAGTTGTTACCAGGTGAAGTGGAAATGCTTCATCTGCTGTACAAGAACAGGGACTTTCCCTGGAAGTGGTGGGGATTCCCCTTATCCTGGATTACCTCCATCCTTGAAGGCCTGGGGTCTTGCCTGTGGGTCCACCTAGTGGAAATTAGTACCTTCAACATGCTCCCACTCTCAGCCCCCGTGTGGATTCCGTCTTCACATCTGTTGACTGCTAGGTTTTGGAAGGGTCTCATCAGAACCTTCCTACCCATATAACCCATTGCTCCACAGTGGGCCCTCGATCTAGTTCTATCCATACTAACGAAACTGCCATTCCAACTGCTGACATCATACTCTATGTCCCTCCTTTCCATGAAAATCGCCTTCCTTGTTGATATCATTTCAGCAAGAGGGGTTATTGAGCTTGGGGCCATGATGGCAGACCTTCGTTTCACATCCTTCCATAAAGATGGTGTCCTTGTGCCTGCACCCCAAATTTCTGCTAAAAGTCATCTCCTAATTTCTTGTTTATAAACCCATTCACTTACCTGTGTTACCCCCCTCCCGATTCTGCACCCCCGCCCCGATGCCGCATACCTTGGAAGAGGGCCGACAACTCCATTCCTTCAATGTCAGTTGGACCTTGGCCTTTTATCTGCAGAGAATGAGGCTGATCAGGAAATCCCCCAGGCTGGCTGTTGTAATAGCTGAAAGAGTTAAGTGTCAAACAATCTCCACACAGAGAATCTCCAAGTGGATTTTGGGATGCGTTACACTCTATCAGTTATCGGGACTGCTTCCACCCTCTGGGGTGAGGGTCCATTCCACGATAGCTCAGATTTTGACCATGGCCTCCCTCCACGACATGCTGCTCCTTGACATATGTAGAGCGGCCATGTGGGGTTCAGTACACACCTTTGGTATGCATTACTCCTTGGTGCAAGACTCTGCAACAAATGCCTCCTTCGTCACGGCTGTCCTCCACTCCACCCTTCCATCTTCATCCTTGCACCCTCTTCCGAATTAGGTACTGCTTGGTAATCACCCTCTGTGGACAACAATAGGGGCCATCACTCAAAGAAGAAGGTTGGCTACTTGTAATTGGGGGTTCTTCCAGATGTGTGGCCCCTATTATCTGTATTCCACCATGTGTCCAGAGCTGGACAATTTGAAAGTAATAGTGTCTGTTGGTCTGCATATGTGCCATGGTTTCGTCTCAGGTGATAAAGGGTGGAGTGGACTGACAGCGTCTCCAGTTCCTTCTCCACTGCAAATCCAAACAATCTGCAGCAGAGGAGGAGGAGTAGGTGGAACATGGAATACAGAAAGGGATCTCGCATATTGAAGTGCCTCCAGTTACAGGTAAGTAACCTCCTCTTATTACATGATTTTTGTTTCCCACATTTCATATATTTTTAAAGAATAGTTTATAAATAATCCTTTATTCAACAGTTCTGTTTTTTGCCCAAATAATTTATACATAAATAGAAAATGTATTTCTCTTTTGGAATTTAATTAGAATCTTTCAAATTTAAAATCCATCTGGATTTAAGAGTAACAGTCCCAGGTACATTAATTACCTCTAAAATAACCTTTCTAAGTATCAGTTTCTCCACACACTTTGTCTGTACTGACATGTACATTATAGTGCCTGTTTCATGTTTAGCCCCACAAAAAAAAACACCCTCCCCCCAAACTCACAGCCTGTACTGAACTACTAGTTAAAGAAACAAAACCCAATACCAGAAATGAATAGTTTAATTTTTCCTCAGACTTACCCGCCATATTCATTGTGGTTCTTACTGTGGCTTAAGTTTTGTGACATACTTGTACCTAGTCAATAGGGAAAAACACAGCTTTGTCTATTTTCACATCTAGTGATAAAATAGGGAGTTAAATGCTCTTATGCCTCTTACAGAATGTATTAGTACTCATATTTCTGTCTCATAGTGTGATAACGCCAGCAGGATAAATGTGAGAGACACTGAATCTTCGCACAAAGGAAATAGGTTTTATAATGAGTGCAGCCTGAACAGAACTAATCACTTTCTTGGATCATTACTTCACCTAATCACAAAGCCTTTTTTAATTCAAATCCTTGCAGGGTTCTAATTGGTGACCTCCAGAGCCTGATAATTGTATAAGATAGCTGATCTTTTGCAGTATATCTAAATGGCCTTTGCAATTAAAAGTGAGAAATGTAGCTTAACCCTTCTGCTGATTTAGCTGAAGAGTTGACTTTGTTTTCATTATTGAGATTTTAATAATCTACATACTTTACTTCCCCCAAAACTCACTAGTTTAGGAAGATATTATCTTAAACTGCTGATTTTTTTTCAACTTGTAGTTATGTTAAACTTGTCTGATAAACCCTTTGGGTCTTCAAAAATGTACACTGAGCCATTCACTGCATCTAATTTTTCAGATCTTCAGTAATTTGATTTATGGTCAGACTGATACAAAACTAGTCCAGTTAAAGAAGTATAATTCAGATATTGCATCTTGTCTGTATACTTCAATTCAAATTTCTTCAAAAATAGTTTTAATACCTAAAACTAGATTAAAGACCATATCCATTAGTGTTCCTCCACAAATACATTTTTATACATTATTATAGCTTCAGTAATCTTTAAATATCCAAATATCTTATTGCTGAGGTGTATACTTTAACAGTACATGCCATTTTACTTATTACTAATTACTTTTATCTGTTTTAGGTTTACCTTTAAGTACAACTTTAGAAGTATTGCTATATATATTCCTCTCATGCGACAAACAGGAGTTCACAGTGCTGTGTAAAAGTGCTGCAAATAATATATGTAAGTAGGGGAAGTGAATGAGAATACTAAAGTGAGTTTTCTTTTTGGTTTTGTCCTGGTTTGCTTCCAGTGTTCATCTTCAACATGGTTCTTGATATTAATTTGATATGAGTTCTTCAGCTTCAAAGTAATTCAGTAATTTTTGTAGAACATGTTTTGTTTTCAGTTTGATCCATGTGCCAGCCAGTACAAGTCAGGAAGTGCCAACAAAATACGCTTCGCCATTTACATTTAATCCAAGTAGTGTTAAAAGTTCACTTTCCTACCACTTGTGTATTGTAGAGTATTTTTTTCCTCTAAAGAGAGCGGTTGCTGGTCTGAAAAGAAACCATTCCATCACCAACATAAGTATTTTGGGTAAGGAATATTTTTAAGTAAGCTCACAGTAATTAAAGACCTGTTATCTTCATTTCTTCATATCTTCCTTCCCTTAGTATCTATAGTAACTGCAGTGCTAGTTTTAGTCTTGTGTAGTAGTTCTACACATAGGTATAAGTTTACATTATAACAACTATCTCCTTAGTATGTGATTACCGGTGCCAGGTTGGGTACCGGGATTGGTACCAGATTGATGCCCCATTCTCCTTGCTTCAAGGCCTGTCATTCATGTAGCGGGTCTGTGCCAGTGAACGATCCTCATCCCAGTTGCCTTTTGGCACATTTGAGTGACAAATGTCACATTCATAGGGAGTTCAAACTCTGTTTGAAAAAAGAACAGGGCTGCCAGACTTAAGTATCTGCTCAGAGTCTGCACTTGGTCCATCATTGGAACCACCTGCTGTAAACGGGTACTGAGCACTTCAGAGGTTATAAGAAGTGTTCCTCCTTTTCTAAGAGTCATCAGCCAGATGTGCATCACTAATGCTTAAGAAGAGATTGTGTAAGTCTCCTAAGGAATCAGTACTGGGACCTTCCAAGCGGAAGACACCAAGTCTCAAAATGACTCACAAATGCAACCTAAAAAGTTGCACCCTCTGGAGCAATGTGTGAGCTACAAAGGATTGATGACTCCAGAACCCAGGAAGGGTCCATTTATATAAATCCCTGAAGCATCGACACACCTCTTGGAACCACAGATTCAGGACCCCTTCTGGTGCCGTTGACACCCAAGATGTTAGAGGCAGATAGCAAGTAACTTGGCTTTTCCTGTGATGCAAGAGACTCACATGGTACTGACATTGGAACCACATGCTCCTGCAGTCTCAATTCCAGCCCCAGAGCACGGATCAGTACTGACTGCTTCTACTCTTGTGGCACCCCTGTGGAGGACTGAGTCTAGAGGCAAGCCAGCAATGATTTTGCCAGTACCCCCATCTCAAGACCTACAGGTTCAGCTCCTGTGTGTTCAGAGGAATCATAGAATCGTAGGAGAGGAATGCACCTTGAGAGGTTTTGTAGTCCAGTCTCTTCCACTCATGACATGATTACCTGGACCATCCCTGACAGGCATTTGTCTAACCTGTTCTTACAAATCTCCAATGATGGAGATTCCACAACCACCCTAGGCAATTTATTCCAGTGCTTAACTACCCGGACAGTAAGGAAGTTTTCCCTAATATCTAATCTAAACTGCCCTTCCTGCAATTTAAGCCCATTGCTTCTTTTCCTATCCTCAGAGATTAACGAGAACAATTTTCCTCCCTCATCCTTGTAACACCCTTTTATGTACTTAAACTGTTAGCATGTCCCCCCTCAGTCTGCACTTCTCCACAATAAACAAACCCAGTTTTTTAAATCTTCCCTCACAGGTAATGTTTTCTAGACCTTTAGTAATTTTTGTTGCTCTTCTCTGGACTTTCTCCAATTTGTCTTCATTTTTCCTGAAATGTGGGACCCAGCACTGGACACCAATACTCCAGTTGAGGCCTAACCAGCATGGAGTAGAGTGGAATTACTTCTGTGTCTTGCTAACAACACTTCTGCTAATACATCCCAGAATTATGTTCACTTTTTTTGCAGCAGTGTTGCACTGTTGACTCACATTTAGCTTGTGATCCACTATGTCTCCCAGATCCCTTTCTGCAGTACTCCTTCCTAGGCAATCATTTCCTATTTTGTGTGTGAGCAACTGGTTGTTTCTTACTAAATGGAGTACTTTGCATTTGTCCTAATTGAATTTCATCCTATTTACTTCAGACCATTTCTCCAATTTGTCCAGATCCTTTTGAATTTTAAGCCTATCCTCCAAAGGATTCTCAACCCCCGCTAGTTTAGTATAATTGGCAAACTTTATAAGTGTGCTCTCTATGCCATTGTTAAATCATTGATGGAGATATTGAACTGACCTGGAGCCAGAACTGATCCCTGCAGGACCCCTGTTGATATGCGCTTCCAGCTTGACTGGGCCACTGATAACTACTCTGAGTGGTTTTCCAACTGGTTATGCACCCATCTTATAGTAGCTCCATCTAGGCTGTATTTCCCTAATTTGTTTATGAGAAGGTCATGTGAGACAGTATCAAAAGTGCCCCCCCCATCAAAAAGACTTTTTACCCTGTCAAAGAAAGCTATTAGTATGGTTTGTCTTGGTTTGTTCTGACAAATCCATGCTGAACTGTTACTTATCACCTTATTCTCTTCTAGATGTTCACAAATTGATTGCTTAATTATTTGCTTCATTATCTTTTTGGGTACTGAAGTTAAGTTGACAGGTCTGTACTTCCCCGGGTTGTTCTTATTTCCCTTTTAATAGATTGACACTATATTTGCCCTTTTCCAGTCCTTTGGAATCTCTCCCATCTTCCAGGACTTTTCAGAGATAATCCTAATGGCTCAGATATCTCCTCAGTCAGTTCCTTGATTATTCTAGATGTATTTCATCCAGCCCTGGTGACTTGAAGACATCTACATTGTTTAAATAATTTTTAAGTTGTTCTTTCCCTATATTAGCCTCTGATCCTACCTCGTTTTCATTGGCATTCTTTAAGTTAAATGTCCAATTCCTACTAAACTTTTTGGTGAAAACTGAAATAAAAAAGTCATTTAGCACTTCTGCCATTTTCATATTTTCTGTTATTATTTTTCTCCCCTCATTGAGTAACTGGCCTAACTTTTCCTTGGTTTTCCTCTTGCTTCTAATGTATTTGTAGAATGTTTTCTTGTTACTTTGTGTCTCTAGCTAGTTGAATCTCATTTTGTGTCTTGGCCTTTCTAATTTTGTCCCTACATACTTGTGTTATTGGTTTATATTTATTTTTAGTAATTTAACCTAGTTTCCACTTTTTGTAGGACTCTTTTGCATTTCAGATAATTGAAGATCTCCTGTTAAGACAGGTGGTCTCTTGCTATACTTTCTGTCTTTCCTACGTAGTGGGATAGTTTGTTTTGTGCCCTTAATAATGTCTCTTTTTTGAAAAACTGCCAACTCTCTTGAACTGTTTTTCTCCTTAGGCTTGCTTCCCATGAGATCTTATTTACCAACTCCCTCAGTTTGTTAAAGTCTCCCTTCTTGAAATCCATTCTCTTTATTGTGCTGTTTTCCCTCCTATCATTCCTTAGAACAGGGGTCAGCAACCTTTCAGAAGTGGTGTGCCGAGTCTTCATTTATTCACTCTAATTTAAGATTTCGCGTGCCGGTAATACATTTTAACATTTTTAGGTCTCTTTCTATAAGTCTATAATATAGAACTAAACTAATGTTGTATGTAAAGTAAATAAGTTTTTCAAAATGTTTAAGAAGCTTCTTTTAAAATTAAATTAGAATGCAGAGCCCCTATGACCGGTGGCCAGGACCGGGGCAGTGTGAGTGCTACTGAAAATCAGCTCACGTGCCGCCTTTGGCATATGTGCCATAGGTTGCCTACCCCTGCCTTAGAATCATGAACAACTGTATTGTTCCATGATCATTTTCCCCAATACTGCCTTCCACTTTCAAATTCTCAGCCAGTTCTTTCCTATTTGTCAAAATGAAATCTAGAACAGCGTCTCTTCTAGTGTCTTTCTCTACTCTCTGAAATGAAAATTATCTCCAGTATATTCCAAAAACGTATTGGATAATCTGTGCCCTGCTGTGTTGTTTTCTGAAGAGATGTCTGGGTAGTTCAAGTCCCCCTTTACCACTAAGTCTGGTGTTTTGGATGATTTTGTTTATGAAAAGCATCATCCACCTGGTCTGCCTGGTTAGGTGGTCTGTGGAAGACCCTTAGCATGATATCACCCTTGTTTTTTTCCCTTTTGTCCTTATCCAGGGACTTTCAACAAGTCTGTCTCATATTTCCATCTGAACTTAAGTCCAAGTGTATACATTTTTGATATATAAGGCAACACCTCCTCTCTTTTTTCCCTGCCTGTCCTTCCTGAGCAAGCTGTAACTTTTTGTACAATTATTCGAGTTCTGTGTATTATCGTATCAATTCTGTGTTGCCAACTATGTCAGTTGTGTTTATTAACTAGCATTTCTGGTTATTCTTGCTTATTCCCCATACTTCTCGCATTTAGGATGCAGACATCTGAGATAGTGATTTGATTTTCCCCTATGTTCTCTCTTGTTGCTGCTATAACGTCCCATGCTTCCCCCAGATTCTGACCCTTCTCTTTTTGACCGACTTTCCTGGGGACTTTTGTCTTCTGCTCCCATCGAACCTAGTTTAAAGCCGTCCTCACTAGGTTAGCCAGTTTGTATGCAAAGATGTTCTTTCCCTTCCATGGTAGCAGTCCTTCTTCCCTGAACAATATTCTGTGGTCCAGGAAGCCAAAGTCCTCCAAGTGAAGCCATCTTCACTGTCAGGCATTCACCTGCAGGAAACTGATTCCCCATAGGACTTGGAAATTGGATCCATTGTGTCCTGATCTGAGCTTGCCCTACAGCTCTAGTGGAGTGCTTGTCTGCTGTAGTACAGTTCACAGCCTCAGCATTTTATGAGTCATTGGCATTCTCAGAATTGGTCCCACATCCTTACTGATGGCTCTTCTGGATTCCTTGGGGCTCCCTTCCACAATCCAGAACATTTCTGCTCCCTTACCGCACCTCAGTATCAATCAGACACTGGCAGCATTTAAAGGAAGGTCACCATCTTGTTACACTTTGATTTGTCATAGCAGTTACTTGAATTTCTAACTATAATCTTTAATAGAGGCATTTTTGTCTTTTCAGCTCTTAGATCCTTTATAGCATCTGGTCTTTTATATAGAGCTTCCATTGAAGTCAATGATGGATGTATAAAGAAAGCAGGATTGGGCTCTTCTTTGTTTACTTCTATCTGAAATAGAGACAGTTGCAGTTATTTATATAAATATAAGATGGTTGGCTGGATTTAGCATAGTGTCAAGTGAAAGTTTTCTGATCTTGAAGAATGCAAGAAAAACTGATATTTCCTTTGGTGGCTTCCAGACAAGGATACATATTGTTTGTTGCTGATCCTGCTTACTTTAAATATTCTCTCTAGTGAATTTGTTTCAGTTCTAAACTGTAATGTAAACAATGATACGAAACAGTATCTTCCCTGTGGTTATACAAAGCCACAATCCTGCAAAAATTTAATTATGTGTGTAATCATGTGCACTGTGTGTAGCATGGGTTCTCAAACTGGGGATTGTGATCCCTTAGGGAGTCACAAGGCTGCCAGCATTTATAATAGTGCTAAATATTTTTAAAGTGTTTAATTTATAAAGAAGGGGGGTCACATTCAGAAGCTTGCAATGTGAAAGGAATCACCAGTACAAAACTTTGAGAACCATGAGTGTGTAGGCAGATTGCAATCAGTTGCTTAACCTTTCTGCTAAAGTTAAAACTTTGAAAAAGGAGATTTAAGGACTGTGTATCCAGGGAAAACTTTCTAACAGGTTTAAAACTGATTCAGCTAACACGATTTTAAAATTGGTTAGAGCTAATATATTCCCAGTTTAGTTGGCTTTCAGCAGCTTGACATGTTTATGTTTCAAATGATCTTAAGAATAAGGTGATCTTGAATCTGGTGAGTGGGGGAGGGCAGTAAAAGTGGATTTGGATGCCTTAAATCAATTTGGTATCATGAGACCATTATAATGCATAGACTGCATAGACTGTCGGTCCTTCATCAGTTGAGACTTAGCTGATCATAACATGTCTTCCAATCTTCTCTTGCTCTGACCATCCTTTGCCATGCTTGTCCATATCTCCTGTTAGGAAATCATCCCACCTCTTTGGAGGCCAACCACATGGCTGTTTCTGTTCTTGTGGATACCACTCGGATATAGCTGTGGCCCATCTGTTACTGAGTCGGGCCACATGTCCCGCCCACCACATTTTGCTGAGCCTGCTTTCAACAATGTCTCACACTCCAGACTACTGCCTAATTATCTTGTGGGGATGTGATCACGGTGCAAAATGCCCAAAATGTTCATTCCATCGCCCTCTGTGTGACAGACAGTTGCTCTTCTTTAGTCTTTGTCAGTGACCATGTTTCACTGCCATAAAACATCGCTGGAAGCATGGTGAAGTTGAAAAAGATTCACACTAGTTGTTTTGCTGATCTTTCCTTGGAGGATGTCCTTGCTGACATTGATATTGCTGTTTGATACTCCCCTCTGAATCCCCATCAACAGAGGTGTGAAACAAGGAGATACAGTTTCACCAAAATTATTCACAGCCTGTCTTGAATTGGTTTTTGAATGAGCAGACTTGAAAGGTGGGATTAATATCAATGGCAAGTAGCTAAACCATCTCAGGTTCGCAGATGATATAGTGCTGATAGCCGAAAATACACCCCAGCTTGAGAGAATGCTTAAAGAACTGAACGTGAAAAGTAGTCAAGTCAGATTAAAAATGAATCAGTCAAAAACAAAATACATAAGATCAGATATTCTGCCAAGAACCCAAATAACTCTTGGAGGAGAGCAGATCCAAGAGGTTGATAAATACGTTTATTTGGGCCAGGAAGTCAACATAAGCCACGATCAGAAAGGCGAGCTGTCACGCAGAAAAAAAGCTGGATGGTGCGCATTCAGTGACATCAAGGACCATTCTAATATCTTTGTTAAAACTAACTTAAGTCCCACATTTGTATATTATATATATTATCACTTGGATATTAATTGTAAAGTGCTTTTGGGTCAGTAGACATAAGATATTTTTAAAAAATACTTATTTCGTATCTGGATCTGATCCTGAAGTGTTGAAATGTGGGACTGGACCAGTTAATGGTTATAATTGTCACTCAAATTACAGTTTTTTTCAGTACTTCCTTAAACTGTTGACTATCTTATTCTCTCTTGTCCATTTTAGAGTGTTCAGTCAGGTCCGTTGCTATACTGTGTTAACAAATTTTCAGTCATTTCCTTTTAGAAGCTCTGAATTCACACTGTTTTGTTTTGTTTTTAAATAAAAAAGAGTACTAGCCCTGCTGACATTTTACATTATGTAAAGTGGTTAGGTTTTCTGCAAAAGAAGTTTGTTGAAGAGTCTTTTATTTTATGGCCACTGTACCTGTTTGAAAATAATAGTGATGTGATTTCTTTTTTTCAGGCTTGCATATACAAAACTTGTTCTCACGATTATTTTTGTTATTCATAATTGAGCTGTAAGCACAGCACCAGTAGTTTTATGAAAACCTAGACATAAGTCTCTTGTGAAGCTCACACTGATTCACATCTTACCAAGGTCCAGCAGCAAGTATT
Source organism: Gopherus flavomarginatus (assembly GCF_025201925.1). NCBI lineage: Eukaryota > Metazoa > Chordata > Testudines > Testudinidae > Gopherus > Gopherus flavomarginatus. Next base: position 287,799,359 of record NC_066618.1, read on the forward strand.
GTTATGCTTTTTCATGTAAGAGAGCAGAGTTGGCAATTGCATGTATTCAGCATCTCATTAAGCCTACAGGCTCTTTCTGGTAACTAAGATGAATACAGCACATATATATGGTTGTTGAACAATGTTAGAGAGACTGCATAAAAACTTCAGTTTATTGATGTAAGAACCTCCCTTTTAGATTAGGAGACACATTTTAGCTTTCACCCTTGCGTCTGTCATGTTGAAAAAAATAGTCCTCATGGCACTAGGGGTGGAAACATCTTTTGGATCTTGCTTAGGAGCTATAATATTATAAGTGAGTTGGAAAACATTGCATTGGGAATTCAATTTTGTGCAATATTGTTTGACTGAACTGCCTACAAAAGAACAGAGTATAGCAGTATCTTCTTCAAATTTGAGTTTTACTTTTTGGCCTTAGACTGAGGATGATGATGACAATTAAACAGATAAAGGCAGAGCATCATTTTTAATATTGCTTAGACTTTTAAGTATTGCAAACCATTTAAATTGGAAATAACATGTCTGACTATTGTAGTTCTCTGATAGGAAGATTAATTCTAATTTGAGATTAAAGTTAAAGAAGTCTACTTTACCATTATCTGATATATTCAATAATGTTATATTGTGTCATATGGGTTAATCGGCAAGCAATCATTGCTTAGCCTTCTCTGCTGTGGATAAAAAAACACACATAATTATTCATTCAGCTGAATTCCTAGACTAATGCAAATGCTACATCTGTGGCCTAAGAACATGGGATTTTAATCCCTTGGCATTATCAGAATCCTTAATCACATGTTCATTTATTATTTCTGAACAACGAGACTGCACTGTCTCACAAAGCCGAGTAGTACAGAATGTAATCTTAGGATTAGGGAAAGGCAAATCCTCCTATCTGTTCGACCTTGAAAATCTGATTGGATTTGCTCTTTGGACTGGCATAGTTTTCCCCAATTAAGTTAAGCTTGATATACATGAATGATATTTGTCAAATGAGTCTTGTATATCTTATGAATGTATACTCTGATGCTAAAACTTTTGGTGTTCATGATTTCCTGAAAGGGGTTAGAAGTGGGAAGAAATGAACAGAAAGAGAAGAAAAGATAAAGGTAAAAATAAAGATAAACTGGCTCTGGCATGCATAATAATTTTTTCTCTGTTTCTTTAGTGATACAACAGCCAACAGGACATTTTTTTAATGTTCTTTCAGAATCAGATTCAATTTTATGATATTATCATGAACTAACACAACTCTTGGAACAGCAGTTTATTATTAATCTGTTAAACCAGAGCAGTATAAGAAGTCCTTCGTGGTTTGTTGTTTTTAGCACTAACATGGTGACTATTGGGGGAAGGTTTACTATTACTGGAAGAAGAGTAATTCATTTTAGGAAAAAAACGGACTATGGCAATTTTAAAAGAACATCTGTTATTTATCATCAAGTTATGAGTGGCCCTTTATGGGTTTACAAAATAGTTTTATTGAGGCTAAGAAAAAACTTGAAAAACATTGCGAAAGCAGGACAGGTAGGATAGGTCAAATGGCTGGTCAATAAAATGTACATTGATATGCCCTGCTCTGGACAGAAATGCTAATATTCAGACGAATCAATGAATTTATTTTCACTTATCTGTGACGGATCATAATTAATTCAAAATATGTGTCATTGGTGAATAAATACAGTATCTTAAAGCTACCTGTTTTTATAGCATTTTATTTCCCAGATAATACATATTTTTACTCATATCAACTTAAATCCAATTTAGAAATTTAAAATATTTGAAGTAGAACTAATTACAATATAAATTACATGTCAACAAATATTAAGTGGATTGATTGTCGTTAAAGTGAGGTACTTGAGAATGCTGAGTTCATATATATTCATTACTCTTCATTATGTAAAGTCAAATCTCATTTTTTAAGAAAATACCATATTTTACACAGTGCTCATGATGGTAGGGAACTAATCCCAATATCTACTGAATAGCAAATATAGGTATTGTGTAAGCAGCTCTTGGTCAGACTGCTGATTATTTTCAGTTGTGTGATTTTTGTTGTTGTTTGCCATCAGTGTACATAAAAGCCTAGAGTAAACCACGATTCATTGCAAAAGTAGATTTTAAAGTTTTAATACAAGTTCTTTCTGATCTGGTTTTGAACTAGTTAAATTTGCTTGTTGGCCTGGGAAAAGAGGAATAGATCTCATGTCATTTGTTCAATTGGGTGCAACAGTGCATGACTTCTACTAATTAAAGCTGAAGAAAACAAACCTCAGTTTTTATTTGTTTATGCTGAGATGAGTAACCTTTTTAATATCAAGAAAAAACATGACTGTTTACAGGTTAGTTCACCTGCAGAGATAAACGTCAGATAAGTTAAGTTTACTAGAAAATAAATTATTCTATGAATTAAAGTAACTTGGAATGTGTTTCTTACATATAATCAATTAATACATCAGTTTCATAATCGGAAGTCACTGCAAATTTAACTTACTCCTGCACAGTACATGCCCAGAGTCTCAATTTTGAGTGGCGCTTTTATCTCAGTCAAACAAACAAACAAACTAAAAAAACAGGTAAAAGTGTACATTGGATACCTTTTGTTTTACTTACCACCTCTAAGCAATTTCTAGTAAAAAATTGTTATGCAGAAGAGGGGAAATAATCAAATCTAAGGATTATATATTATTTCTATTATTGTAGTTAATTTGTTTCATTCACAGGCAATAAATGCATAGGCAAAAGATTATATTACGAACAATTAATATACATCGTATTGTCATTTCTTGCATGAGATGTTATGTCAGTAAAATGGGACCAGTATTGAATAACTGAAGTCTTTTAAATGATAAGAAAGCTTTGGGTTTGAGTCTGCAGTTTATGTATCTTTAGTATGTTGTCTTTGATGTTCCAGTTAACAAACACATGTCACACATTTCCTCCCACTTTTTCCATATTAAATATTGCAGAATTTATTTTAATTGAGTAAACAACCTCTTAAAATTTTTTGTAATACGCGGACCTTATTAGCTGAGTGATATATAACATAGCTGATGATAATGAAATTTACCTTGCTTGGAACAAGGGCATTATAGCTAGTTTCTTTTCATATCGTATAAAACTTTCGCCTTTTACTTTAGAGAGTAATACACTCAACATGTGAATCTGGAGATCAAAAGCTGTAAAAAGCAAAAGTTTTATAACTTTAAATGGATCATTAAAGTTTAATCTTCCTATAACCTAAATTCCTCATTGTTGTATATGTGCACTCTTGCCAATTTCACCTGAAAGTAAATTTCAAGGTAAGTTTACATTTGACTCAGTTGTAAAAATGCACTAGGACTTTAAAAGTAAAGAGATAGCCAACAGATATTTGTGATGCCTAAAAATAGGGTTTTTGTTGTTGTTGTTTTGTTTTGATGTATTAACGTTTTGGCTACTAAAATAAATTTTAAACTTTGAAGCACACGCTGTCAAACCTTAGTCCCAGATTTGGACCTTAGCGTCCAAAATATGGGGGTTAGCATGAAAACCTCCAAGCTTAGTTACCAGCTTGGACCTGGTACGGCTGCCACCACCCAAAAAATTAGTGTTTTGGGGCACTCTGGTCCCCCTGAAAAACCTTCCCTGGGGACCCCAAGACCCAAACCCTTGAGTCTCACAACAAAGGGAAAGAAATCTTTTCCCTTCCCCCCTCCAGGTGCTCCTGGAGAGATACACAGACACAAGCTCTGTGAATCTAACAGAGGGACTCCCCCCTCCCCGTTCCCAGTCCTGGAGAACAGAATTACCTCCCTCTTCACCCAGAGGGAATGCAAAATCAAGCTAGTAAATCTGACACACACAGAGTTCCCTCTGACTTTTTCCTCCCACCAATTCCCTGGTGAGCTGCAGACCCAACCCCCTGGAATTTCCCACTAAAGAAAAACTCCAACAGGTCTTAAAAAAAAAGCTTTATATAAAAAGAAAGAAAAATACATAAAAATGGTCTCTCTGTATTAAGGTGACAAATACAGGGTCAATTGCTTAAAAGAATATTGAATAAACAGCCTTATTCAAAAAGAATACAAATTAAAGCACTCCAGCAACTATATTTATGTAAATACAAAAGAAAAACAATAGAAACCTTACTGCCTTACTAAATTTTGTACTTACAACTTGGAAACAGAAGATTAGAAATCAGAAATCACTTCTCAAAGCTGAGAGAAAAGCAGGCAGACAGACAAAGACTCAGACACAAACTTTCCTCCACCCAGAGTTGAAAAAATCCTGTTTCTTGATTGGTCCTCTGGTCAGGTGGTTCAGATTATTCCTTTCCAGGTGAAAGAGACGTTAACCCTTAGCTATCTGTTTATGACACACTCTATCAGAAATTTTTGTCTTCATTTGTGAATCATGTTTTTGTTTAATTTGTAAGATCATGATACGAAATTAACATAGATAATGAGCATGAGTATTTATTTCCTACTTTGTGTGTTTGCTATGTGAAAGTGTATTCTAAAAATAAAAAAACAGAGTGAAATTTCAGTAGCGAGGAAAAATGTTAGTTGATTAATCTATTTTAGCTGTCCGTCAAATTTTATTGCAGTGATGAACAAGAATGACTCCTTTTAATTTTTTTTCTGTTAGCAGTAAAAGAGATAAATCACTCAAACAAATTAATCTGTGAGACTGTACCTTGAAGACGCTCTGGTTCTCTAAGTAGTTTTTAAATAATTCAGAGTTTTGCGTTGACCCAAAGCAAAAATGTGGGGAAGAAACAAGACTCTGATTCTGCATGACTGTTGTCATTAGAAGCTTTGCTGTTTAATTCAGTGGGTGTAGGATCAAGCCTGTATTGAATAAATACTTAACAGGTCTTTTGATACATGTTGTTCCTGTTGACAAACAAAAGTTATGGTAATGTCCATCAGTTTGCAGAGGGGTTAACTGACAAAGGCTCCTGATCTAATATAACATCATGGGGGAGGGTGACCCTATGCGTATATGGAGCACTCAAAAATCAGCTGGGCTCTGGGTAGGCACTGGACTCCACATCTGGTTAACATAGTGCAAGATAAGGGTTTAGGGCTCTAGTACTGCAAAGATTTAAGCACATGCAAAGCTTTACACTTTGTTTGTTTTAAAGGAGACTGTGCTAAAGTAACATGGAAAATGTAATGAGAGACCATAAATGTGGATGCGGAAACAACATCCTCAGAATGTTCAAAAACATGAAAAGTGAATGTGTTTCTAAGCATCATGCACAGGAATGTTACCATCTGTACTTTAACTTCAATCCTAGACTTTTGGACTTGGCATGTGGTTATTTGTTTTGGTACTTTGTAGCTTTAAACATTGGAAAGAATGTTTTTACTTCTTCTGGAGGTTAACAGTAATGTGTTTAAGTAGAGGTCAGACCTATATAGTGGAGGATATAACTCCATTACAACTCTTGTTAAAATGTATGTTGGGAATAGGGAGTGGATTATGGAGGGACAAGAGAATTAAACTTTAAATATATACAATATTGTAATGGGGCACTCACCTCAATATCCCCTAGCAGCTAGGTGTGGTGCTGTAACTGTTTCCCCTACTTGTGGAGCCCCCTGTTGGTTGCCAATGTCACTAAGCATGTCTTCAGTCGTTCAGCCCTCTGGCCAAGTCACACCATCAAAATGGAGCCCGTCTGGGATAGCAAAACATTTGCCAAACTGTCTTCACCAGGGTCTTCACTCCCTATCTTTGGGCCCTTTAAATCCAACTCTTCTCTCATTCTTCTAATGGACCCTTGTCCTCTTCTTGGGGCTTAGGCCACTTTGCTAGTGGCTGGTGCGGGAACCTGGGAACTTCAAGTTCCAACCCAGGCAGACCCACATACTGCTTCATTTAATTAGTTGCTGTTGCAGTCTCTGGGCCTCTTCCTACTTGGTCCCTTTACCGCTATCTGTTTACCTTAGGGTTAGCATTCTCAGGTTCTCTCTCTCCCAGATTTAGTGCAAACAGCCCATCAAGCTCTTCTGGCCAGAATAGAGCACCCTCCCTTGCCCCTCTAACCCTAGCCAGGAACTAACCAGCTAAGGTCGATAAACTAGGCAAATACAATCTGGTTGGGGCTACTATAAGGTGGGTGCATAACTGGCTGGATAACCGTACTCAGAGAGTAGTTATTAATGGCTCCCAATCCTGCTGGAAAGGTATAACAAGTGGGGTTCCGCAGGGGTCTGTTTTGGGACTGGCTCTGTTCAATATCTTCATCAACGACTTAGATGTTGGCATAGAAAGTACGCTTATAAAGTTTGCAGACGATACCAAACTGGGAGGGATTGCAACTGCTTTGGAGGACAGGGTCAAAATTCAAAATGATCTGGACAAATTGGAGATATGGTCTGAGATAAACTGGATGAAGTTCAATGAAGACAAATGCAAAGTGCTCCACTTAGGAAGGAACAATCAGTTTCACACATACAGAATGGGAAGAGACTGTCTAGGAAGGAGTATAGCAGAAAGAGATCTAGGGGTCATAATGGACCACAAGCTAAATATGAGTCAACAGTGTGATACTGTTGCAAAAAAAGCAAACGTGATTCTGGGATGCATTAACAGGTGTGTTGTAAACGAGACACGAGAAGTCATTCTTCCGCTCTACTCTGCGCTGGTTAGGCGTCAACTGGAGTATTGTGTCCAGTTCTGGGCACTGCATTTCAAGAAAGATGTGGAGAAATTGGAGAGGGTCCAGAGAAGAGCAACAAGAATGATTAAAGGTCTTGAGAACATGACCTATGAAGGAAGGCTGAAAGAACTGGGTTTGTTTAGTTTGGAAAAGAGAAGACTGAGAGGGGACATAATAGCAGTTTTCCGGTATCTAAAAGGGTGTCATCAGGAGGAGGGAGAAAACTTGTTCACCTTAGCCTCTAATGATAGAACAAGAGGCAATGGGCTTAAACTGCAGCAAGGGAGATTTAGGTTGGACATTAGGAAAAAGTTCCTAACTGTCAGCGTGGTTGAACACTGGAATAAATTGCCTAGGGAGGTTGTGGAATCTCCATCTCTGGAGATATTTAATAATAGGTTAGATAAATGTCTGTCAGGGATGGTCTAGACGGTATTTGGTCCTGCCATGAGGGCAGGGGACTGGACTTGATGACCTCTCGAGGTCCCTTCCAGTCCTAGAGTCTATGAATCTATGAATCTATAAGGCCCTGCAGCTCCTTTTAGCTGAGCTTGCTGAGTTATGATTGGCTGCTTCCACAAGGCCTCTCTGGGCAGGCCTGGAAGACCCACCTTTGCCACTCCTTTTTAGAGCGGGGTGTAGTAGGCATATGGTCAGGGAAGGTCCAGGTACACCCCATCACATATATATATTCAAAAAAAAAAAAGCTTTTTAAAGAGTTTTCAAAGCAACTGTTTTGTGCTTAAGGTACAAGATTTAAGCTTTGTTGTTAATTCCTGGGTTTTATAAAATCAAATAGAAATGTTCTCATGAACTCTTGAATTTTCAATGGATGATTTCTTTTTATTTAAAACGTTCTCTTAAAGTTTTGGAAGCATAGGGCAAATGTGGGAGACCCCCCTAAAATGATAGTACAGACATTTCATTGTTCAAACTGAGTAAACTATATAAAAGAAGTCTAATAAATGATCCAGTGTGTAGTATAAATTATATTTTCTTAAATGTCAGTTATAGTCCAAAGTGCTGATAGTAACAGATAAGGAATTTTTAAAAAATACTTTGACTTTTTAAAGACACCATAATAGAGGCTCAACTTAAATGTATACCCCAATTTAAAAAACACAGAGAACCAAAAAAGAGCCACTATGGTTAAACAGCAAAGTAAAAGAAGCAGTGAGAGGCAAAAAGACATATTTTAAAAAGTGGAAGATAAATCCTAATGAGGAAAATAGAAAATAGCATAAACTCTGGCAAATGAAGTGTAAAAATGTAATTAGAAAGACCAAAATATAATTTGAAGAACAGCTAGCCAGCGACTCCAAATGTAATAGCAAGTATTTTTTTTTAATATATCAGAAGCAGAAAGCCTGCTAAACAACCAGTGGGGCCACTGGATGATCGAGATGCTAAAGGAGCACTCAAAGATGATAAGGCTATTGCGGAGAAACTGAATGAATTCTTTGCATTGGTCTTTACTGTTGAGGATGTTAGGGAGAGTCCCAAACCTGAGCCATTCTTTTTGGGTGACAGATCTGAGGAACTGTCCCAAATTGAGGTGTCATTAGAGGAGGTTTTGGAACAAATTGATAACTAAACAGTAATAAGTCTCTAGGACCTGATGGTATTCACCCAAGAGCTCTGAAGGAACTCAAATGTGAAATTGCAAGGCTACTAACTGTCATCTGTAACCTACCATTTAAATCAGCTTCTGTACCAAATGACTGGAGGATACCTAATGTGACGCCAATTTTTAAAAAGGCCTCCAAAGGTGACCCTGGCAACTACAGGCCAATAAGCCTCACTTCAGTACCGGTCAAATTGGTTGAAACTATCATAAAGAATAAAATTGTCAGACACATGGATGAACATAATTTGTTGGGAAATAGTCAACATGGTTTTTGTAAAGGGAAATCATCCCTCACCAATCTGCTAGAATTCTTTGATGGGGTCAACAAGCATGCGGACAAAGGAGATCCAGTGGATATAGTGCATTTAGATTTTCAGAAAGCCATTGACAAGGTCCCTTACCAAAGGCTTTTAAGAGGGAAGGTTCTCTCATGTATTGGTAACTGGTTAAAAGATAGGAAACAAATGGTATGAATAAATGGTCAGTTTGCAGAATGGAGAGAGGTAAATAATGGTGTCCCCCAGGGATCTGTACTGGGCCCAGTCCTATTTAACATATTCATAAACAATCTGGAAAAAGGGGTAACCAGTGAGGTGGCAAAATTTGCAGATGATACAAAATTACTCAAGATAGTTAAGTTCAGAGCAGACTTTAAGGAATTACAAGGGATCTCACAAAACTGGTGACTGGACAACAAACTGAAATTTAATGTTGATAAATGCAAAGTAATGCATATTGGAAAACATAATCCTAACTATACATATACAATGATGTGATCTAAATTTGCTGTTACCACTCAAGAAAGAGATCTTGGAGTCATTGTGGATAGTTCTCTGAAATCAATCACTCAATGTGCAGCGGCAGTCAAAAAAGTGATCAGAATGTTCGGAATCATCAAGAAAGGGATAGATAATAATACAGAAAATATCATATTGCCTCTATATAAATTCATGGTATGCCCACACCTTGAATACTGTGTGCAGATGTGGTTTCCCCATCTGAAGAAAAGATGTATTGGAATTGGAAAAGATTCAGAAAAGAGCACCACAAATTATTAGGGGTATGGAATGGCTTCCATATGAGGTGAGATTAATATGACTGGGACTTTTCAGCTTGGAAAAGAGGCGACTAAGGGGGGATATGATAGAGGTCTATAAAATTATGAGTGGTATAAAGAAAGCAAATAAGGAAGTATTATTTACTCCTTCTCATAATACAAGAACAAGGGGCCACCAAATGAAATTAATAGAGGTAGCAGGATTAAAACAAACACAAGAAAGTATTTTTTTCATGCAATGACTGTGTTCCTCTAGAACTCCTTGCCAGAGGGTGTTGTGAAGGCCAATACTAGAACGAGATTCAAAAGGGAGCTAGATGGATTCATGGAAGATAGGTCCATCAATGGCTATTAGCCAGGATGGGCGGGAATGGTGTTCCTAGCCTCTGATTTCCAGAAGCTGGGATTGGGTGACAGGACATGTATCACTTGATGATAACCTGTCTGTCCATTCCCTTTGGGGCACCTGCTATTGGCCACTGTCAGAGGACAGGATATTGGACTTGATGGATCTTTGGTCTGACCCAGTCTGGCCGTTCTTATGTTCTTATGACTCAAATATGTAGTTGTAAATGGTAGCCTAGGAGAGAAATCAATCTGTTTTACAAGTTACACACTGGTTTTGGAATTTATGCTATATAAAAATTATTCATTTACTTGAGAACATGATATCAAGTTAAAAAAAAATCAGTAACAGATTTTTGTACTTTTCTTTACAGAAATTGAGAAATTCCAAAAAGGAGAAGGAAAGGAAGAGGAAAAGTATATTGATGTAGTGATAAATAAAAATATGAAGCTGGGGCAGAAAGTATTAATTCCAGTGAAACAATTTCCTAAGGTAAGTTAATTTGTCAGAAATTTAAAACTGGTTCTTTGTAAGAATGTGATAGCAAAATATATTCAGTTCTTTAAGCAACAGAAGATTGTTCCTAAACCTAAGACAGTATTATCTACTATTGCTCATGCTATTCTATAATTTATTATATACAGTTCTCATACCGGCTTCCTCGCCATGCTGCTCCAGATACATTTTCTATGAACTTTAGATTTAAAGCTATACCTATGTCTACTTGTGTGAAGGGAAGACTACTTGTAACCCTCATTTGAAGCAGTAGAAAAAGGAAATATTTGTTTGTAGTATATTGAAACAAGCATATAATGAAAACCTCCAGGATATTGCAGCTGTTCTGTAACCTCTAGTAAAAAATAAAGAAAAAAAGAATAAAATAATACTTATAGTGTTTTTAATCCATAGACCTCAAAACAATTTTCAAAAGTAGGTAAGCATTATTATACTGTTTTTTTACAGGTGGGGAAACCAAGGGCACAAAAAAAAGTGAAGTGACTTGCCTAAGGTTGCACAATGATTAGGTGGAAGAGCTGGGTTTAGAATTTGGGCCGACTGTCTCTGGGTCCTGTATGCTACCCACTGGATATTGTTGCCTAGATGGTTAACAAAATGACACTAATATATTAATATCAAATCACACAAATATAGGGCTGGAAGAGATTTGGATAGGTTAACTAGTCCAGCTCTGTGCTCTGAGGCAGGACCAAGTCTGAGGCTGGTCTAGATTTGATTTTGACAAATTGGAAGGAACTGGTTGAGAATTTGAAAATGGAAGGCAACTTGGGTGAAAGTGATCATGAAATGGAAGAGTTCATGATTCTAAGGAATGGTATGAGGGAGAACAGCACAATAAAGAGAATGGATTTCAAGAAGGAAGATTTGAGCATCCCATGGGAAGCAAGTCTAAGGGGAAAAACAATTGAAGACAGTTGGCAGTTTTTCAAAGAGACATTATTAAGGGCACAAGAGCCTATCTTTCCTATGCAGTGGGATACTTTGAAGTATAGCAGGAGCCCACCCTGGCTTACCCAGGAGATCTTCAATGATCTAAAACTCCAAAAAGAGTCCTACAAAAAGTGGAAACTCGGTCAAATTACAGAGGATGAATATAAACAAATAACACAAGTATGTAGGGACAAAATTAGAAGAGCGAAGGCACAAAACAAGATCAAACTAGCGAGGGACATAAAAGGAAATCAGAAAACAATCCGCAAATATATTAGAAGCAAGAGGAAGAACAGGGACAGAGTAGGCCCATTACACAATGAGGAGGAGGGAGACAATAACAGAAAATGTGGAAATGGCAGAAGTGCTTAATGACTTCTTTGTTTCGGGTTTCACCAAGAAGGTTGATGGTGATTGGGCATCTAACATAATGAATGCCAGTGAAAATGAGGTAGGATCAGAGTCTAAAATAGGGAAAGAATAAATAAAAAAACCCAAACAACATACTGGGATGTATTAGCAGGAGTATTGTAAGCAACAGACGAGAAGTAATTCTTCCACTCTACTCCGCACTGATTAGGCTTCAAAACTTGAGTATTGTGTCCAGTTCTGGGTGCCACATTTCAGGAAAGATGTGGAGAAATTGGAGAAAGTCCAGAAAAGAGTGACAAAAATGGTTAAAGGTCTAGAAAATATGACCTATGAGGGAAGATTGAATAAAAAATTGGGTTTGTTTGGTCTGTAGAAGAGAAAACTGAGAGGGGACATAATCATTTTCAAGTACGTAAAAGGTTGTTAAACAGAGGAGGAAGAAAAATTGTTCTTCTTAACCTCTGAGGATAGGACAATAAGCTTAAATTGCAGCAAGGGTGGTTTGGGTTGGACATTAGGAAAAACTTCCTAACCGTCAGGGTGGTTAAGCAATGGACTAAATTGCCTAGCGAGGCTGTGGAATCTCCATCATTGGGGATTTTCAAGGGAAGGTTGGACAAACACCTGACAGGGATGGCTTGGAAAATACTTAGTCCTGCTTTGAATGTAGGGGACTGGACTAGATGACCTCTTGAGGTCCCTTCCAGTTCTATGATTCTAAATATACATAGACCATCCTTGACCGGTGTTTGTTTAACCTGTTGTTAAAAACCTTCAGTGACAGGGAAGCCTATTGTGGTGCTCAACTATTTGGGTGGTTATGAAAAAATGTCTAACATCTACTTAAATATCTTTTACTGAAGAATAAACTAATTACTGATTATCCTTCCTTCTGTGGACATGGACAACAATTTTTCACTGGCCTCTTTATAACAGACCTTAACATATTTGAAAACTTATCAGGTTCCCCCATCAGTCTTCTTTTTTCAAGACTAAACATGCCCAGTTTTTTAAATCTTTCTTCATAGGTCATATTTTCTAGACCGTTAATCATTTTTGTTGCTCTTGTCTGGACTTTCTCCAGTTTGTCAAAATCTTACTTGAGGTGTGGTGCCCAAAATGAGATACAGTTCTCCACCTGAGGCCTTAGTGGTGCCGAGTAGAGGGGACAGTTACCTCCTGGAATGATATTAGCCTTTTTTGCACTTGCATCACACTCAATTTGTGATCCACTCTAACCCCCAGATCCTTTTTAACTGGCTAGCTAGTTGTTGCTCATTTTGTATTCATGTATTTGAATTTTTTGTTCTGACCTGTAGTACTCTGCATTATGGAGAGCATATATTGGTTTTACTTCAAAGATTTGAATTTCCTGTTAAGATGTCTATGCGTAGTTAAACCAACTAAAATCCTAGGGACTGTCTGCTGATAAAGTAAAGGCATGTCTATACAGAGAGTTAGTACATGGCGAACGGTGGTGTAAATCTACAGCGCTCTAGCATGCTGTGCAGTAACAGGTCATGTGAGCCTGCTACCGTATGATAAAAGATCTGTAGTGCACTTGGACCTATTGCTGTTTCAGCTTTCTGCGCACTAACACGCCGTATAGAAAAGCCCTAAGTGATTTTGTCCTTAATGCATGAAATCCCCTCTCCTCCATTATTATATTTTGCTGATTATACTACATTATTTTTCTTAGACACTGTGTTTGTGTTCATGTTGGTATGAAATAGAAAGTTGTCAGTGATTTATATTTAGTATGGATTCTGATTTTGATGATCAAGTCTTTGTTATGATTACAGATAAGATGCAGAATGTTATTTTGTTACCAGCCTAAAGTTTTTGAGTAGCCTGCTGAGAGAACCATTGCTTGGAGATAGTGTGATTAATGGTTTACAGCACTGAGTGCCTAAAATAGGGTTGTTTTTGCTCAGAATAATTGAGCATAAAAGTTTTGAGTCAACCCTGGAAAAAAGTTAATATAGTCCTGCCAACAGTTTTAACAGAAAGCTTTCACATTGCTGTCAGTTAATAGACTGAGCAAGAGAAAACTCTATGTACCTGCCACTGTAGAACTGTAAAGAAAGCAGATTGCATTTTGGGGTACTGATGGTGACTCTGCACTTTGAACCTCTGTCTGAGGCAAAAATGCAATTTAAGAAATACACTATAACAAATTATTTGGTTACTTAAACTATATTTCTACTTCCTAACTAAACCTTTTTCATGCTTTAATCAGTATTATGTTGTTGAAGGATATTCTGCCCACTTCATTTACTAACCCACCCTCTCTCATTATTAAGATGTTCTTTGGATCCCTTCTAAACTATGCACTCTGTTCTAGGGAAAGGAGGGGCCAAAAGGATCTCTCATTTATTTTATTTTGAGTAAAGTTCTGAGCAACATATCTTAATGTTGCTCAGAACATTACTCAAAATGGAATAAATGGAATAAATGTTGCCATGACAGTATAGCAATCCAGTGTTAGATTCACAAAGGGACATAGAAGCTGGAATGCCTAACTTCTAGGTGCCTAAAAGGTCACTGGGATTCACAAAGCTTGAGTTAGGTGCTCAGGCTTTTTATACAATGAATGAAGGAAATTAGGCACCTAAGAATGGGGTTCACAAAAGTCAGCATGCTAATAGCCAATGGAAGATGCTAAGGATAAGATTGTGTCCTGATCCTTGCCCCTCTCAGAGGGCTCGATGCCTATATCTGGGCTGCAGGGAGCTGTGAACCCTTACTTGAAGTTAGGTGCTGAAGGTGTTTCTTGCAAGAAGCTATGGGTAGAGGGGGAGAAGGATTTCCCTTGTAACTTTTAGCCCAGTGGTTGGGGTATTTACCTGAGATCTGGGAGATCCTGGTTCAAGTTCCCCCTAAGTTAGAGAGGAACTTAGGACACTGTTCTCTGAGCAGTAAAAGGCATGGGTCTCACAAAGAACAGGGCCCCTTGGTATTCTCCCCTGGATCCACCAATCCAGTATTCATATGGTTATCAGTCATGTCCCTACTAGGTACCCTAAGATATACAATCCTGGTCCTACAAATAAACATTCACTCCTGCCCCCGTATAGGGTTAGATACATTGCCTCTTAGGGTTAAGGCATGTTTTTCCAACTATTTCAGTTGGTACAGTCATAGACCCTAAAGAAAAAGGAGAGAGAGCGATGAGGATCACCACATAGTTGTGGAAGAACAATTCATCCTGGCTACAATTTTGTCATCTTCCCTGGTGAAGTGGCAACTCCCTCTGTGCCTTGTTCAGTGGACGACTTTAAGGTATTCCAAGTCTTGATGAAACACGTGGCTCAGATCCTTGACATCCTGCTGGAGGAAGTGCAAGAGAAGTTGCACAAGCTGTTTGGTATTCTCTATCCTTTCATACCTTGTAAACTTTCTCATTAATGAAGGATTGTTAAAACTTGCAAGGAATCGTGGCAGACTCCAGCATCGATACTGGCCACATTCAGAAGAGCAGATAGATGTACAAAGTGCCTCCTAAAAGTTTTGGATATATTTATTCCAATCTGATGCCAGGGTTGCACGTCATGATAGTGCTTGAGAGGAGCCGATTGTCCAAACTTTCCTGCAAGCAGCTTTGGAAGTGTGTGACACTTGTAGCATCCACCATAGCTACACCTGTGGCAATGCAAAATTTCTTCTGGATCCATTTAGATTCCAAAGCTTTTAAGGCCAGAAGAGAACATTGTGATCATCTAGTCTGACCTCCTGCACATCACAGAATCTCACTCTCCCACTCCTGTCATAGACCCATAATCTCTGACTCAGAATCCACAATTTACTGTAGATTAAACCAGCCATTGATCTGTGCTCTGTGCTTCAGAGGAAGATGAAACCCTCTCAGGGTCTTTGCCAGTCTGACCTCGGGGAAAGTTCCTTCTCCAATCCAAATATGATAGTCAGTTAGACCCTGAGCATGTGTGCAAGACTGACCCGGCAGACACTTGGGAAAGAATTCTCTGTAGTAACTCAGATCCCTCCCCATCTAGTAGCCCATCTCCAACAGCTGAAGATCAGATGCATTTGCTGTTAGCAGTGGCAGGTGTGACACATGCCATTGTACACAGATTCATCATACCATTCCCCTTCCATAAACTTAACCAGCTCAGTCTTGAAGCTGGTTAGGTTTTTTGCCCTCACTACTTCCCTTGGGAAGCTGTTCCAGAACTCCACTCCTCTGACGGTTAGAAACTTTCATCTGATTTCAAGCCTAAACTTGTCGATGGCCTTTCTATATCCATTTGGCCTTGTTCTTTGTTCTTTGTTCTTGTGCCAACCTTGCCCCAAGTTGTCAGAGATACTCAAGGAAGTCTGGCATTTGCACAGTAGAGGATGGTTGTGATTCCTTCAGCTCCAAGACCAACGAGGCCCTTGATTTGTTAACGACTGTAGACCTATCTTGTTTTCTTTTTTGGTGTAAAAGCCCAGAAAGCACAAGTCAGACCTCAGGGCTCCATCAGGCAGAATCCCTCAGCCCCATACACCAGTAGACTGCCAAGGACATCAGAACCACTGAGGAGGAAAAAATTCCAGTGCAGATAATCCTTTGCCATTTCCTTAGCTGCTATCCAGTCTGTCTTCGTCTTGGCAGAAGGTGTGACACCATAGGTTCTGCCAGGGTCTTAACTATGAGGGATCTAGAACTGCTCTTCCTCCTCTTTATGGCAAATGTTTTATCCTTTTCTGGAAATCCTTGGCTGGCATCACAAAGGATTGGTGCCTCTCAATTTGTCAGCAAAGGATATTGCTTTCTTACTCTCCATCCCCATCCCTTCTCAGGGATTTTTTTCACTAGACACTGTTGAAAGAGGAGTTGAACTCCATTCTGCAACTCAGCGCAATGGAGGTGATGCTTCTAGAGTTCAGGGTCAAGGGATCCTAGTTCCACTATTTTCTAATCCCAAAGAAGGAAGGGAGGATGTGCCCTATCCCAGAACTATGATGCCTCAACAAGTTCCTCTGACATTTCAAGTTCATGATGGTGACACTGGTCTTTATAATCCTCTCAAGACTGGTTTGGACCTTCAGGTGGTCTGTTTCCACCGGTGTCTTCATGTGGTACACAGGAAATACCTCAGATCTGTGATATGGGAGATTGCCCATCAATACAGGGTCCCCACTCTTTGGTCTTTTCATAGGGCTGAAGGTTTTCACCAAGTACCTAGCCACTATGACCGCTCACTTGAGATGTAAGGTATTCAGGTCTATCCATTTCTTTGCCATTAGCTCATCCAAAGTGAATTACCGTAGCAGCTGACCAGGTTGACCAGTGTAATCCAAAGGCTCTGTGCTATTCTGGACCTCCAAATAAACAGAGAAAAATCCACTTTTGTGACAACTCAGAGCATAGAGTTCATATGGGGCTGTATTAGATTCTAGGTCAGCAAAGGTTTATCTATGATAAGAAAGATTCTAAACTACATAGTGACCTTCTCAGCCATCTGTAGGCTCATCCAAAGACATTAGTAAGAGTGTGCTTTGCACTTCTGGGTTGTATAACTTCTTGTGTCTATTTATTGCAGTTTGCCACACTTCAGTATGCTCTGTATAAGGGTACTTGAAATGTATTTGCCAAGTGAATGTTGCATATACATGCAGATGATGGTCCCGTAAGAGGTCCTTTCCTCATGAAATTGGTGGAAAGATTCACTTCAGGTGTGCAATTTCTTACCTCTTGTTACCAGGATTCTGGTGAGAGATGCTTCAACTCAAGGGTAGGGCACTCATATGGAGTCCCTATAGACTCCCCCCAAAGCTTCTCTACATGTAAATGTTCTGAAACTCATAGCCCTCTACCTGACGTGCAAAGTGTTCCTTACCTAGTGTCAGCCCAAGTGCTGACAGACCATACAACAGCCATGCACTACATTGACAGACTGGGGGAGCAAAATCATCTTCACTCTTTCAGGAGATCTTGGACTTGGTGTATTTGTCATCAGATAATGTCAATGGCTCTGTACCAATCAGATGTTCAGAATTCTCTAGCAAAGGGAAAAAAAAACTCAACTAGATTGACTTAAAAACAGTGGAACAGTGTGTCTATTTGGACATCCCGACATCATTTGTGTCCCTTGAAAATCCTATTTCTGCTATTTTGATCTATTGGCTAGACCTAAAACAATTGGCACTTTCCATTAATCCCATAGAATATCCAACCAATTTTCACACATCACCCTCCTGTTCAGGGCCACACATCATACACATGATTTCTGAAGTTCAGGAGCCCCAGGCTTTCTGGAACCTCGATATAGTACTAAGAAACTTTAATGTATCCCCTCCCATATGCCCCCTTGACCTCCTTATCTCATCTGTCTATGAAGACTACCTTCCTTGTAACTTGGAGGTAAAGAAAATTCAGACCCATATGGCTAGTTCATCTTACATGGTGATCTATAAAGATAAAGTGACTCTTAGGCCTCACCCCAAGGTTCTGCCTGAGATTGCTTTATTTGAGTCAGTCTGTTCACCTTCTGGTTTACTTCCACAAGCCTCACTCAAATTAAAGGGATGCTAAGCCATACATGCTTGAAATAATGAAAGTGTTAGTCTTTCAGGAACTCTCCTAGATTGTTTGTGACCTTTACTGACAAGGTTAAGGGTTAGACCATACTTTCTGAGACTCTAAATGCATATGTAACTCTTTGTAAGATCCTTCTGCAAGTTAGCCTGGTTAGAGCCACCTGTCTAGGTTATAACTTAGTCCAGCTGGGTTCCGGCAGCCTCTACTGCTTCCTTAAGATACATCCTTTGCAGGATACAAGGAGATCAGTCAACGTGTTCTCCGAGCCCTATTCCTTAGTTGAGGTTTCCAGATTGGATTTCCACGTGGTAGAGCTGTCCTGCAATCCTTTTTAAAATAGGACTCCTAGCATTTATCTCCAAACTAGGGAGTGTAACTGCTTGCTAGTCACCAGAAATGGGATCCCTAGGGACAATTACTTGAAAGAACTGCTACTTACTTTACAGTAACTGTTGTTCTTTGAGATGTATTGTTCCCATGGAAGCCATGACCTGCCCTCCTTCCCTACTTCTGCAGAGTCTTGTACCTGTGGGTTTTTTATATTGGTGAAGAAGCTGAAGGATGGTTGGGCCCAATCTGTCCTTTATGTCCTATGTCGGAGAGAGTCCCATTAGCATCCAGGGTGCAAGTGTGGCTCCAACAGACATCGCTGGCCAAAAGAATCCAATCTCATGTGCATGGGATGCATACACACCAGAAGTGGAATCCTTGTTAACAGGACATCTTAAGGAACCACAGTTACTGTTAAGTAACTGTTCTTTTCCATTTTATGAGTAAGTAGTTTGTAGAGCCAGTTCATCTTCTCAGAAATCTAACTTTGCTTTGGCATTAGAATGGATATGGAAAAAATGGCTTCAGTCAATAATAAACCAGTTTTCTGAAGAGATTCATCATAACTTTGGGGGCAGTTACTCCCTTTTAAGATAAGTTAACATTTAAAGACTGTTTCATATTGACTTTTGAGAATGACTGAGTAAATAGATATAAAGCTGTGAGCAATCTACATATTGTATTCCCTTAAGTATTAGTATAAATTATGTACCCTCAGCAGTCAGAGCTCGTATTGTGGGTTTATCCCCAAGTTAAATTACTACAGTTTACTTAAAAATTACGTTTCAATCTATAAGTATTTTGTCTACTGTTATAAGTAACACCAAAGATTAGTGTAACTTTTTCCTCTTTCTATCAATGTATTTATTTTGCTCATTTGACAGTATTTAATCTTTTCACAAGTCAATGTTTCCTGCATGGATATTTAACACAGATAAAAAGAGCAAAGAGAAAGAAATGTTTTTTTTAAAAACAAAACAGGAAAAGATGGTTATAAAGTGACAAAAATTGGTACAGGGCATCAGGGACAGGTGTAGTACTGAAACTGCTTTGGAATTTTTTTAATTGATTAAATCTAAAGTTGATAAAATTGCTTTCAGATCTGTTCTTATATTTAAAGCTATGGTTACCTGATACCCCCAGTGAAGGGGGTTAATATTGTGTAATACAAACTGGGTGCTTGAAATGGAGAGACTTTTTTTGCTGTGGAAGCCTTGCATATCTTGGAAGAGGCAGAGGAAATTTTCTTAGGGTTTTCTGATATCGTATTATTTAGGAACAATGACTTCCCAATGCTGAATAAACAAATTACAACCATATTCTGTTTCAAAGGGATCCCAAATGACAGAACCCCCTAGCGGAGGACCTAATATGCCAGAAAGCTTTGTGTAGCTTTGAAATTGGCTTGTTAAAGCTTTGCAAATAGACCATTTGGTCTAGTGTTTATACCATACTTTCACTAAGCATTTAAGCTGGATATATAGCATTCTCAGCAGATTTTCTTGGTGGGGATAAAGAAGGATTTACTTGTTTTATTATGTATCCCCCCTACCCCGTAATTTATATGTTTAAACTTGATTTAGCATTGATATTAATTCTTTTCTAGCTGAAACTCATACAGCAGATTAAATGCCTATGAAAGGAATGTCCTTTGTAGTCTGAACATAAATCTGGAAAAAAGATCTGTTTCTATTTCCTAATAAAGTCCACAGATCCAAGACATTGGGTACTCTGTTTTAGACAAACTTGGAGGCAGACCATACCTGCCAGTCAGAGGCAGGGGAGGTGTGGCTCCACTTGAAAAATCCAACCTCATCTGCCTCTCCAACTGCAAGCAGACTAGCTGCTGCTGCTGCAGGAAAAGGGGGTGAGAAGAGGCTTAATCTCCAGGTTGTCAGGGCCTGCCTTTATTAAAAGAAAGAATTCCCTTTCCCCTCAGTTACTGGAACTCTGTGCCAGCATCTCACCCATGTAGAGTGCTCGTGGATGAGAAATTAAAAAGGGGAGGAGAGATGCAGACATTATTTCCTGCACCTCTCCTGCTGATTAAGTGCCTGCATGAAGATGTGAGCCTGTTCTCTGGAGGCCCAGCTCCCTTTCAAGTACTCAGGCAGAGGCCAAGGTTCCTGTAGCCTCAGCCCCCAAGCAGCCAGGAGAGCTCCCAGGAAGCTGTGGCAGCACCTAAACAGCAACATCCCCTAGATCCAGGACCAGCAAGTGGTGATTCCCTCATTCCCCCCACATGGGGAGAATATAGTTTGAAGTACCCTATTAAAGGGTCAGGGAAGTTTCCCACCCAGCTGCTGGAGCCAATGCTCACAGTCAAGACTATTGACTGAAGAGCAGCTGCCGAGCTCCTCCCCTGCAGCTATGGCAGTGACAGGGAGCTAAGGAAAGGCATCTGGGACAAAACAAGGAGAGTATGCTAAGAGGCAGTCAGGCCCAACCCTTTCCTCCATTCTGCAGCATGCCCCCTCCCCAGCCCTGCAGTGTCTCAGGGCTACTCGCTGCCAACAATGTCAGCCCAGTGTTGTCTCCCAGTGCAGTACATGGGCCAAGGGGACTCCCTTTGAACCTCCAGGACTGGAGCTTGCTGCTTCTGGGGTGAGGTCAGCCTGTGTTCAGGCCATGTCCAGGAATCTCCCTTGAACAAAGCGTGGAAATTTGGGAATCTCTCTTCTGTACCCAGTCCAGCAACACCTTCAGTCTGAATCTTCTATTTCTTGGAACAGGAAGGTTGCCAAAAAGAGTAACCACAAGGTCCTTCCCTGTCCAGGGCACTGTCAGAATGAAATTACACTCTCTCCTTCTGGGGAGGAGGCAAATCAAGGGTAGGTAGAAGAAAAAGGTCTCTAACACTCAGACCCTTCAAGTCTCCCCATCGTAAAGCATGGGCACAGAAAAAAGAGTCCCTAAGCTCTATCTTTTGAAGAATCTGATTCAGGGGATTCCTCTAGGAGGCACTCTAAGAGCCACAAAGTAGAATCTGTTTCTCTTCAGCTGCGTACACCAGCAGAGTGCAGCAGGACAGGTATTCTCAGCACATGGCTCCCCTGCTTACCTCCTCGTAGTGCACCAGGGCAGATATTCCTCAATGCCTGTATACCCTCTTCATTTTCACGGAGTGGAGCATGAGGGATATAATAGTCAATGCTGGAGCCTCCTGCCCACATTCCCAGAATGCAGCATGGCAAATCAGTGCAGAAAGACCTGGCCATAAATAGATGTTGTCTCCTCTAAGCTTACATATCCTGCACTCCCCTCAGGGAATCTTCCTTCTTAGGGGAGAAATGCCAATACTGCAGATCAGAACTGGAGATTCAAATTAAGTATTTTAAACAACAAAAGCCCACCACACACATAGGATAGACTTAGACTTTCAGGGCAGAGTGCACTGAATATTTTGAGAAATGTAAACTACAGTTATGACGTATACATATGCCTTAGCCAAGCTATAGCTGTATATCCCTCATGTACTCAGTGGGATACCTAATAGCTCTAATTTCCCAGTGTATTATTGTCACACCTAATAGTCTGGGAAAGCATCCGGCTGTCATCCTCAGCTGCTGCTGTAGGTCACTAGGCCCTGCCATCCTGGTTTTCGCTTCCAGCTTCTGTTGCAGATTGCCACATGCCTTTCTACCACCTCCACCTCCTTCCCTCATTGGCTCTGCAGTGATGAGAGCGATAGCAGCCCAGATGTGGAAGGGCTGGCAGGCAGTAAGGGGAGTCTTGCCCACCATTTCTTTCTTTCTACTCCATGCTTCCTCCGAGGCCTCCATTTTACAAGGCCAGAAGATTCCTTAGTGTGCACCAGTCAAAAATGTATTCTATCATCACTGCCATAGATAAATGTGCCCTTTTCTTTAATGGTCAAGGACTCGTTTCTAACTGAGAGAGATTTTTTTCCTGAAAGAGTGACTGTGACAGTCTGTGCCATTATGTTCACTGCTTTTACAAGACTATGACATATGTTGTACAAAGTATGCCTTGAGATATCATTTGAAAAGTCACAATCTGCTGAACATTATTATCCTATTAAAATATGTGTAGTAATACTGTATGTGAGGTTGAGATTCTACTGAATATTGTTACTTGGAATTATAACATTTCAGTAACACCTACAAACCAGTTTTTCAGAGACAGACACACTGGCCCCAGCCAGGTGTTGAAAAACAGAAGCTTAAATGGTCATTCTCATGTCCTCAGGAGACTGCTTGTCATCTGCACCCCAGCTGAGGGTAATCATTAAAAGGAGAGGGATATAAAAGTGAGAGACAGTAACCTCTAACTCACCTCTCCTCCCCACATCTCTCTGTTTATGACATCAGTGAATACTTGAATGCCGCAATTAAGGAGGGGGCCGGTCCCAGGCTGAAAGGGAAAGTCTGGACTAGGGAACTTGCTGATGTTGCTCTGCAGTTTAATTCATGAGCGAGTGATCAGAGTGCTCATGTATTTATCTGGAAGTGAATCGGCATGCTGAAGGCTATGTGAGCAGGTCAGTAGTAGCTGTTCTGACAGCAAAGAAGTGTAAAAAGCACCTCAGGTTATAGAGTTAAGGGGACATTGCTGTTCAACAGTCCAGATTGTACCCTGGGTAATGTCACATGGCCTCCTCACTATACAGGCCCTTCACAGGCAGCCATAATCTTAGCCCCCTCTTTGTGGCATGAAATCTATCCGGGAGAACAGACCAACAAGAATAAATAAATGAAAAAGAACTGTCATCTGACATTGTAAGTGCCTCCGCGGACTTTCACAAGCAATGCTTACCTGGGTGGACAGTATTGCAAATATGGTCCTCCTCAACCTATAAATAAATTGCAAAGCCTAAGGCCTTCTCCTTGAGGAAGAGGAGGAATCTGAGTAAGCAGCCAGCCATCCTAGGTCTTCTGCTCCCATTTATAGTAGGACCTGTTCCTCTTTTCCAGAGACATCACTGCATATTGCTCAGTCATGCCAAAAAAGCCCCACCAAAAACAAGGCTGTGGAGCAGTTATTGACATCAATTATCTCAACAGATCTATGAAGAACTAAAAATTGAAGATAGAGACCTTAAAATCCACACTAGCTGCCATCGGCGAAGGGGACTGCATGACTTCAAGTAGATTTGAAGGGTGCCTATGTCTATATCACAATTAAGAGTCTCATAGATGCTTCCTAAACTTTCCTATTCTTCCTTGCCCTTTTTCATTTAGCAACAACACTGCAAGTGTTTATGAAAGTAATGGCATTGTTAATAGCAGCTCTGAGACAGAAAGATGTCTGTCTGTCCCTTCCTTGTGTAACGTCCTTATTCAAGCCTCATCTAGAGTCAGTCATACATTGTAACACTTAAACAGCAAGGATACTGCTGAGCTATGGTTTTGTGAAAGAATCAGTTAACGATTTCAACAAATTCTCAGTCTCTCTGAGTGGGAGAAGTCATTATCCTCTACAAAGTTCGTTATTGCAGGAAAGACTGGAGAAGCTGGAAAATCTTACCAAATAGTCAGCTTCTCAAGGGGAATACCCATTCATATCCTTCTGTCTCTTAGGGGAATCAGTGGTATCCTGTGTGGATATTCATAGTGTGCCAGTGCTCAAATGAAATCACTACATAGCTTCCTCTTATTCCTCCCTCAACTGTCTTAGCTATCCCTCAGTGAAGGTGTCTCACCCCAAGAAGATTCTTAGGTCAATCAGATGGTGGATGAATCCAAGTAGACTCAGGTTAGATTTCTCCAACAGGAGAATCAGTCAGGATAGTCATCTCCACAAATGCAAGCCTGAGGAGGAGAGGTGCTCACCCTGTATCAAAGACTGTCCAAAGGATCTGGTCCAAACAAGAGACCAAGCACAGCATAAACTGGCTAGAGCTCAGAGCAGTCCAGTTGGTCTCAAGGCTTTGCTCTCTCGTCTGGACTGCCCTCAATGCTGATCATGATAGATAACTTCTCGGCCATTTCATACATCAGCAAATGAAATGGAACAAAGTCTACAGTCCTTGAAAGAGAAGCTCACCTCCCGATGGCTTGGCCAAAGGACAATTTGCTGCCTTTTCACCCAAGGAAAAATCAATGTTGTGGCTGACCAGCTCAGTAGGCAAAAGTTAGATCATCAAAAATGGGAACTAGAGCCAGAGGAGTTTCATCCCTTGGTTAAGGAATTTAATCTCACAGCAACAGATCTGTTTGCCTCCCATATGAATCACGAGATTTCAGTGGTATTCTTTTGACAGTGGAATCAATGTCAAAGCAACAGATGGCTTGTTGCAAGTATGGCAAAAAGAGGGACTCGTATGCCTTCCATCTCTTTTCATATCCTCACCAGAATGTTACTGAAGATCAGTAGAGAAACACCATTGGTAATGCTGGCAGTGCATTCTCTGACTGCCTTGACATGGTACAAAGATCTCTCATCTGCTTTCCATCCAGAAGTGATATCATATTACAAGGGCCAATCATGCATCATAATCCAGACAGTATGAACCTGGGTGTATGGTTCTCGAATAGAGCCTCTTAAGCCAAAGAGGTTGTTCAGAGTGGTACTCTAGAAATAAATCCACAACTCCACATATTCAGGAGCCTGGTTGAGGTTTACCCATTACCATCAGCACAGGTATCACTCCTCCATTTGCATTGGTACTGCAGATTCTCAAGTTTCTTCAGGATGGACTCCAGGTGATAAGCCTGACTGTTCAAACACTGAGGTCAAGTTGCTGTTTTGTCTAACATCCTTATTGCAATAGACAAGTAGTGAATTTCATCTTACCCAAATATTCAGCATTCTTCTTATGAGAGCAGTATCTCTTCTACATCCTCTTGAGATACCTGAAGTTCCTTTGTGGGATCTTACCTGGTTCTCCATGCCATTACAGGCCTTCCATTTGAACCTGTCATGAAGGTGGCCTATTACTTTCTAACCATTGAAGTAACCTTTCTGATTGCAATTGTGGCTATTCAGAGTCTGAGTTGGGAGCTGTTTTTCTGAAAACTCAATATTGTACCTTGCGTAAAGCTGAAGTGGTGCTCAAGATTCGACCTTGTCTTCTTACCCCTCCACTCTCTAGAGAGTATAGGAAATTATTCTTCCAATCTTCAGCAAATCTCCATCTCACCCCCAAAGAGAAACTGTGGCTTACCGTAGGATGTCTGCTGAGCTGAACAAGTATATATTCACCACACAACTCAGGTCAGAAAGGCAAATGTTTTGTTTGTGCTTTATCTTGTGTCAGAGGGAAAGGAGGCTTTGGAATTCTCCATTTCTAGATGGCTGAGATATTGTATCTCAGAACAAAGGAGTCAAAGAAGCATAACCGTGTCTTCTAGTATCAGAGCTCAATCTCTCAGACTTGTGGGAGCTTTATGGGCAGAAAACATCATTCTCATAAGAGGAAATGTGGAAAACAGCCACGTGGCCAACTGTTCATGTCACTTTCAAATTCTACAGTCATCTGATATAGCCTTCAATAGATGGGTGCCCCTTGCTTTAATATCCCAGTAACTATTAGAAAAGGATTATATTTCGCGTCTATACACAACTGTGTAAAATTCCCCTGAGTGGATGCTGGTATGAAAATCCCAATATCATAGATCTGTGGACCTCATTATGAATAAGAAAACAGGAAAATATATGTGTGTCTTAACTGAAAAATTCCTTACTTGGAGTAATGAGGTCCACAGATCCAACCCAACCTGAATGGGCTGTTAAATGGGAAAAAATATCAAATTATTAAATGGCACTCAAGTTTGTCATTCGCTGAATTCCTTACTCTGCAGGAAGTTTGTTCTGTTTAGTCTTAATGCCTAATTTTCCTTATTGATAGAGTTCTTAGTTTTTCAAATGCTGTGCAAATGTCTCAACTGGTGGTTTCTCCGTGGTGGAGTCACACTTCCCCTGCCTCTGACAGACAGGTTTTGGTCTGCCTTCAAGGCTGCATTAAGCAGTGCACTCAATGTCATGGATATGTGGACCTCATTATTCCAAGACAGGAAATGTTCAGGGAAGACGCTGATACATTTTCCTATTAATGGGATGTTGTGGTAGGATAAAAAGAAATATTTAATCCTGTGTATATGTAACTAGGCACACTTTAAATTTGGAGGTTGTGTAGGAAATAAATCTGTACAATAATTAGGTTAAACTGATGCACTATATTAGTGCTGAGACTTGTTTTCCAAAATACCAGTTATTGAATATATTTAAGACAGAAAATTTTCAAATGGAAATTTTTCTTTTGAAGTAATGTTGACAGTATATAGGGTTATTTTAAACTGTTTTTCATTAACCTAAAATGAACAATCTTCTTATGTTTTTTTACCACTCTACATACATTTTAAATAAAGTTATCCTCCACTTAAAGGTGACCTTCAATGTGGGTTGAAAATGGCTTGTGTTCGTTTTCACTTCTCTATGATGTGTAGAAGAAAGGTCTGAAAGGTTTAAAAAATAATTGTCCTTATTTTTGGATTTTAATCTTGGAAATATCAGGAAAGGTCAAATCTAGTTCTCTCTGGTTTTGCTGGAAGTCTCAGAGGTCTCAAATTTACATTGTGATTTTTTTTAATCTCTTAATTATAGGGACAGGTGTTTTGTATCTTTAACTAAGACTTCTTCTTTTCTTGGGTGTTTTTCAGGCATTTAATTGAATAACAACTGATACCAGAGTCTTTTGCCCAGATCCTCTGCTACACTGGAGCTCTGCTCAGTGTAGCTGGGTATCCGAGCACAAAGATGGGTTTAAGTCATTTTGTGTTCCCCTGTTTCACAAGGGCTCTTGAGGGGGAATTTAGTCCCCCTTATAATTTAGAGTATGGTCAAGGATGGCTTCAGCTTCTCTTACAAGAAGTTTGTACAGCACTATGCATGAGGGGCCCTGACTTTGATTTGGGCATTTGAAACTACAGTGATATAAATAATAATCGGTTATTGGTTGATTTATGCCTTGGAATATGTGGGTTCGTATCTTGTATTGAATCTCAGACAAAGAACTCTTTCCAATCAAGTGTTTCTCAGGCAATTACCTTGAATAGGAGCTGAAGCAATAGTTTAGCTTGGGAAATTAAATCCCCATTTGGGGCAAATATTCTTTTCCCATGCTTTTATCCATTTTTAGAATCATAGAAGATTAGGGTTGGAAGAGACTTCAGAAGGTCATCTAGTCCAACCCCTGCTCAATGCAAACTTTTGTGGAGGGGTTACTTCCTACCTTTTCTACTTTGTAGGTTTTTTTTTCTTTTGTATTTGAACAGGGCAGCAAACTAGATATTATATATATAATCGCTGTCTATTCTACACTTGGTCTTTGGAGAATGTTGCAGGAAGGGGTCCTTGAGACTGAATCTGGCTTGTGGACACTATGTTAGTCACCCTTGCACTAAACTTCAATGTTTTTTCAGAGTTATAAGCTGGCTCCAGCTGTTATATCTTGAAACCATCAAAATTTTAAAGATTTGCAGCATGGATATGACAGTTTTGAAACGTGAGGGTTATAATGTATTTAGAGCTTCTCAGAGCACAGAGAGCAGTTCTTGATCTGACATAAGGGCATAGCTAACACAGTTCCTTGTTCACTAAATGAAATGTTGACTAGAAGATGTCATCTACTTAGCTTGCACATGATGACTAGCTTCTACCTTCAGGCATTTTGTAATTGAGTAGTGAAGCTCATTTATTTTTAGTTATGTTAGTTCTGGTTTCTTCTGCTTGTTTTCTCCTATGTGAATATTGCAGAGATTTGAGTGTGGTGTATTTGAGGTGGATTTTACTTCCCTCCGGATGAAGTGTGCACTGTGTTTTGTTTTTGTTCTTTTGAGTCTAGTGCCTGCTAGTTAGGAGAGCCTAGGAGTTAAAATGAGCTGGAAAAGCTTTTTGTCTTCAAAGGGAAGTGAAATTTAGCAACTGTAATTAATTATACATTAAAATTGTTGTAATTTTGTAAATAGTATTTATTGTATAAGGTTATGTGGGAAGACTACAAAAAGCAGTATTAAGTTATATTATGTGTTTAGTCCACTGAATACTATTTTGTTTTTATAAACTACTTTTATCAAATGGCATTGAGAGAAGAATTGAAGTTAAATATTTCTAATTGATATTTTGGATAAGTATTAAAGTTCTGTCTTCTGATTTATGTAATACAATAAGCACTTGACATTCTGAAATACATTTCAGCATTGCTTACTATAATGAATTATCCTCCTTTATGTATGCATTGAAGATTTATTTCTATTACTTCCTCTAATAGTTTACCTGGCTCTGTGTTTCTAGTGGTTTTGTTTCTACAAAAATAACCTTGTAAACATTGAAACATGGTATGGTTCAAACTATTGACCTGTCATTCCATTAAACTGAAATGGAGATTTTTTTTTACATGTTAAATATAAAGCTACTATTTGTAAGCAATGATGATTAACCAAAACTATTAAATCTGTAAGGAGGAGCTCAAACTAACTAGCAGTCTGTTTAAATATATAATGTGTAGAAGACTGGAAGCTTAAGGCTATGGAAATTTTTTTAACATCTTATAAAGAATTAATGGAAATCCTAACTAGAGACAGATTAAGCCAATGGTCCCCAACCTTTTTGTGGCCAGTAGTACATTCATGTTTTCAGAAGAATGTGGTGCCAACAATTTTTTAAGGCTTATTTTGTATTTGTACATTAAATAATATGAAAAACATCATATTTAATATTACATAATATATGAATTCATAAGATAAAAAGGGTAATTTTACATGTAAAAGGTATTAAATAAATTATTCGGCAGTTACTCTTTCATCTTACCATGTGAATTTGCTCTTTTTTATCTACTTGTAAGAAAAATTAAGGAGTTTTTACAAAATAAATATCATAAACAGTTTTCATCTTATTTATTTTTAAAAAGCAAAACATTGCTGAACTGCTGGTTTAAATATATTTATTATTCTTACTTTAACATAGAAGGAAGCCTGCAGCCCTGGAGTTCTCTGTCCCTGGTAGGCCCGGGGCTGTGACTTCTCTCCGGCTTAAGTCGCGGCCCCACACCTGCCGGGGACCGAGAACATCGGCGCTCATAGCCTGCAGCCCCGGAGAAGCCAGAGAGAAGCTGCAGCCCCGCGTCTGCCAGGGACAGAGAGCACCGGTGCCTGCAGCCTGTGGGCCCCGGAGTTTTCTGTCCCTGGCAGGCACAGGGCCGTGGCTTCTGTCCCCTACTGGGCACTAGGCGGGCTCACATAAATGCCTTGGTGGGTGCCATGGCACCGTGGGCACTGGATTAACCTATCTGGTAAGATTTTATTTCACATTAATATCTAGCTAAGATTGATCCTCTCCTGATAGAAAAATGTAATATTTTTGGTATATTATGCTTAAATTTTCATTGACTACTCCAATATCAGATTCTTCAATATCGGGTTCTTCTTTGAGTGCTTGTTCACGTCCATTCCACATTAGGTGTGTGCACGCCACGTGCATGGATTTTGGAAACTTTTTCCTTAGCGGCTCCCGTTGGGTCGGCAGGGGAGCCCCCAGAGTGATGCCTCCACGCTGTTGCATATATACCCCTGCCGACGCAACCCCCCTTGAGTTCCCTCTTACCATCCATGGCGGCGTTGGAACAATTCTTTTCTCGCTTGCGAGTGATCCGTTAGCACAGTTGTAGCAGTTATCAGTAGTTAGCACTTCTTAATAGTAGATAGTTAAGCTTCCTTTGTTTAGGTGTCTGGAAGTAGTTTCCATCACCAGCCCTGGGCTGCAGGGCATGCTGCAGGCCCAAGAGTTTAAGGCTTGTACCACGTGCCGCAAGCCTATGCCGATCAGCGATCCCCACAATGTATGTCTCCTTTGTTTTGGGGAAGTACACCAGACTGACCGCAGCAAGATCTGTAAGGCCTTTAAGCCAAGAACCAAGAAAGAAAGAGACTTTCGCCTCAAGCAGTTGCTCATGGAGGCCGTGCTGCAACCTGCAGCCTCAGACCAGCCGACTTCGGTACCGGCGTCCTCTTTGTGGAGTGCCCCGGCATCAGTCTGTGATCTGGCGCTGGGCGGGCACCGCAAGCATGCAGCACCAAGGCAATAGGACAAGCCCCAGCACCACTCACCCTCTCCAGTATGATCGAAGGAGCACCCAAAAGGCGATAGAGGGCACTCTCCACATAAGAAGGCGGCACCTCCCAAGGGACTGAGCACTCAAAAGAGCAGTACGGCCCCAGGACATGCTCCGGCACCGGTGACTCTGGTGCCGCAGGGCCTGTTGAGCCCTGGGCTAAGTGGGTTGAGTGCGGAAGAAGGGCTGGAGGACATTCTAGAACAGCCATCCACGCCAGACACCTCTGAGGCAGCAAAAGACCTCATCGAGCTGTTGGTGGCAAAACCCCTCCCTCACAAGGAGCAGCCTCTGGCGCCATCACCAAGAGTGCTGTCCAGAGGCAAGCTGGCAATGGTGCGCCGCTCAAGGTCACTGCCCAAGTACCGCTCCCGGCGCCGGTCCTGGTCGAGCTCAGCCTCTGTGGACTCCCAGCTATCTTTGACTCGGTGGAACTCAATGGCACTGGAACTGAGCCAGCACACAGCACCGGCTCCGTTGGTGCACTGCTTCTCAGCACCATCACTAAGCCGGCACTGAGGAGAAATAAGGCTGCAATTCCTGGTAGAAGGCAGTGATCCCGGTCCTGAGAGCATTGGTACCAATCCTCGTCCCGGTCAGTGAGGTGCCATTCTCCAGCCTCCTGACAGCACCGTGTCATGGCACCACATTGGCCTTCGAGGTCGGCATCCTCGGAATCTGAAGTCAACTCAGGCCGTTCTAGCTATGCCCACAGGACCGGCTAGCAGGGAGCCCCAGACCACATGGCATCCCCAGTGGGACCCACCAGGACAATGGCTCTTTTGGACACCGTGGACCTATCATCAGCAGCAAGGGACCTCCTCTAGAGCTTTGAGGTCCGGCTATTCGGTGCATCTGTCCCGGTCCCCATGTAGGCACCCCTCCTCACCCAAGGAGGCTATGGTATTCAGGCCACCAGCCGCTTCTCCAGAACACCAGCGAGCGGAAGCAACACTGAGCCAGGGGCCGTCTCGAGGACAATCAACCAGGCAGGGCTCGGATGTGCCCTCGGCCTATGATGAGCGGCAGGAAGAGCAGACAGAAGAAGCACAGCAGGCCCTCACCTCCTCATCATCCCCGGACAAAGCTGTGGCGGGCACGGCAGTATCGGGGCCTCACCTGATTGACCAGAGGGCACATCAGGAGCTGCTCTGCAAGGTCGCCCAGAACTTGGGCCTACAGGGGAGGAAGTGGTGGAGCAGGAGGATCCTATGCTGGACATACTAAGCCCTGAAGGTCCCTCCAGAATTGTGCTCCCTCTCAAAAAGACCATTCAGTCTAACTACAAGACGGTCTGGCAAACCCCAGCCTCCAGCACACCAACGGCAAGAGGGGTGGAGAGGAAGTACTTGGGACCTTCCAAGGGATATGACTTCCTTTTTTCTAATCCAGCCCCCTGTTCGCTGGTCATCTCAGCCATGAATGAACAGGAGTGTCATGGCCAGCAAGCCCCGGCCCCCACGGCCAAGGAGGCTAAACGATTGGACCTCTTTGAAAGGAAGGTCTACTCCTCTGGGAGCCTCCAATTACAGATTGTGAACCAGCAGGTGATCCTAAACAGGCACAATTTTAATTCCTGGGCAGCAGTTTCCAAATTTAAAGACTCATTTCCCCAGGGCTCTCAGACTGAGTTCACGGCCCTCATGGAAGAGGGAAAGGCAGTTGCCAAGACCTCTTTACTGGCCTCTCTGGACTCAGCGGATGCAGCAGCCAGAACAGTTGCCTCAGGTGTGGTGATGAGGTGTTTGAGGTGGCTTCAGGCCTTCCACCAGAGGTCCAGAACACCATCCAGGACCTCCCCTTCGAACGGTCTGGCCTCTTTTCCGACCAGAGAGATGACAGGCTGCATAGCCTTAAAGACTCCCGGGCAACCCTCAAGTCGTTAGGCATGCACACCCCGGCAACTCAGAAGAAGCCATTCAAGCCCCAACTATCGCAGCAATGGCAGTACCAGCCTTACCCTAGGCAGGAGCCTTATCACAGGAGGGGCAGAGACAACAGACACAGGTGGAATAACACGCCTAATGAAGGCCAGGGCCATAGCAAGCTCCAGCCTGGCAACAGGCAGGGGTTTTGAAGGAGCGCTCGAGGACTGCGTGCCAACCCAGCTCCTGGATCCTTCCCCATGTTTCTTGGACTGCTTGTTCCACTTCTGCCAGGCGTGGTCCCATATGCTGGTTAGGCCTCAACTGGAGTATTGTGTCCAGTTCTGGGCACCGCATTTCAAGAAAGATGTGGAGAAATTGGAGACGGTCCAGAGAAGAGCAACAAGAATGATGAAAGGTCTTGAGAACATGACCTATGAAGAAAGGCTGAAAGAACTGGGTTTATTTAGTTTGGAAAAGAGAAGACTGAGAGGGGACATGATAGCAGTTTTCAGGTATCTAAAAGGGTGTCATCAGGAGGAGGGAGAAAACTTGTTCACCTTAGCCTCTAATGATAGAACAAGAAGCAATGGACTTAAACTGCAGCAAGGGAGATTTAGGTTGGTAGGTTAGATAAATGTCTATCAGGGATGGTCTAGACAGTATTTGGTCCTGCCATGAGGGCAGGGGACTGGACTCGATGACCTCTTGAGGTCCCTTCCTGTCCTAGAGTCTATGAATCTATGAATCTATAATGTCGGACCGTTGGGTCTTACGCATGGTACAAGTGGGTTACACGCTGCAGTTCTCCTCCTTCTCTCCAACCCACCCCTCTTCCCCGTTCCTCTTCAGGGACCCTTCTCACGAGCAACTCCTTATGCAGGAGGTACAGTGGCTCCTAGAGGCAGGGGCGGTGGAGGAAGTCCCTCGGGAACTAAAGGGGAAGGAGTTTTACTCCTCCTGTTTTCTCATCCCAAAGGCAAACGG